>NW_017671211.1:312901-334748 GCF_001879085.1 Nicotiana attenuata | reverse complement strand
AAAGAAGAGAGATCTGTATGCGGTGGCATGTGAGGTGATTCCCTATGACCAAAAGATCTTCAGTAACTTTGTTCAGCGAAAGGAGTTGAATTTGAAGGCAGGGGAGGTGGTTGGAGTTGTTGAAGGATTTTGATGTCAACTATTTATATCACCGAGGTAAGGCAATGTGTTGGCCGACGCTTTGAAGTAGGACGTCAGCCAGTTATGGGAGTTCTTGCGTATATTCCAGTCAGTCAGAGGCCTCTTGCTTTGGGTATTCAGGCCTTGGCCTCGATTTGTGAGGTTGGTATTTTGTGCGCCAGCGAGTGTTAGCCTTGCACTGGTTGCTCGTTCTTCATTATTGGATGCTATCCGTGATCTGGCAGTTTGATGATACCATTTATGTGCCTTAGAGACACGGTGAAGTGCGAGGAGGTGGCGAGCGGTTCTTAGATGATGATGGGTTGTTTTGAGATTACAGGGGCGAGTTTGTGTGCCAATGTGGACATGGTCTTGAGAATTGATTTTAGAGGAGGCCCATAGCTTCCAGGTCTCTATTTCACGAGCGCGCGAAGATGTATCAAGGACTTGCGCAGGCACTTATTGGTGGCGTAGGATGAAGAAGGATTCGTAAGCATAATTGTGGCTTGTTGTTTAAATTGCAGCAGGTTAATAAGAACAGAGGCCAGGGTGGTTTACATAAGAGATTGGCTTCCGAGTGGAGATGGGGCGGATTACTATGCGACTTTGTTACCGGACTTCCGTTGACCCGAAGAAGTTGATGCGATATGGGTTATGTTTGATATGGACCAAGTCGCGCATTTCATTCCTGTGGCAGTCTCCTATTCTCTCCGAGAGGTTTCCTGAGATCTATATTCGGGAGATTGTTCGCCTTCATTGGTGTGCCCCGTGTCTATCATTTTCGATTGGGGTACGCAGTTTACCTCAGCTCTGAGAGCAGTTGCAAGGCGAGAGTTGGGCACACGGGTGGACTTGAGCACAGTCATTCATTCCCAGACGGACGGCTCAGTCGAGCGACTATTACAGATTTGGAGGATATGCTCCGTAGCTTGTGTTATTGATTTTGGAGGTTGTGGGATCAGTCCTTGCCATTGGCGGAGTTTGCTTAACACAACAGCTCCAGTCGAGCATCCAGATGGCTCCTTATGAGGCTTTATATGGTAGGCGATGCGGTCTCTCGGTTGGAAATGGTTTGAGCCGGGAGAGGCTCGGTTGATAGGTACGGATTTGGTTCAGGAGGCCTTGGACAAGGTCAAGATCATTCGGAGAGGCTTCGTTCAGCTGAGTCTAGGCAGAAGAGTTATGCAGACCGTAAAAGGTTCGAGATGTAGCTTTCATGGTTGGTGGCGGGTATTGCTCGAGTGTCGCCTATGAAGGGCGTGATGAGATTCGGGAAGAAGGGCAAGCTTAGCCCTAGGTACATTGGTCAGTTGAGATTCTTGATCGAGTGGGAGAGGTGGCTTATAGACTTGCGTTGCCGCCCAGCTTTATCAGCCGTGCCATCCAGTTTTCCATGTATCCATGCTGCGGAGGTATCAACGGCGATCACTACGCACGTGGTTAGATTTCAGTACTGTCCAGTTGGACAAGGAACTTATCCTATAAGGAGGAGCCGGTAGCAATTCTGGACCGGCAGATGTTCGTGCAGTTGAGATCCAAAGGTTTTCCTTCTGTCCGTGTTTCAGTGGAGAGGTCAGCCTCCTGAGGCATCGATCTGGGAGTCCGAGTCTGATATGCGGAGCCGTTATCCCCATCTTTTCCCCGACTCAAGGTACTCCCTTCCTTTTGTCCGTTCGAGGACGAACGGTTGTTTTAAAGAGGTGGAGAATGTGACGACCCAAAGGGTCATCACCTGTATTCCCTACTCCCTCTGTACTTCTGAGGCCGTATAAAACCTGCATTTTGGGGTTGCCTCGAGTTGTGTGCGCAGTCCGGGCGCGAGCCAGAAAAGTTTTAAATATGAATTTGTGAGAAAAATAATAAATTCTGATGTTTTAATTGATTTAAGTTTGACTTCGGTCAATGTTTTGGGCAACGGACCCGGACTCGTGAATTCGACGGTCCCGGAGGGTCCATAGGAAAATATGGGACTTGGGCGTATGCCCGGATCAAAGTTCCGAGGTCCCAAGTCCGAGAAATAAATTTTTGTGTGAAATTGTTTTTCTGGAAATAATTAAGGAAATTGGAAATGAAATTTGATTAAAAGACTGTGGTATGGGGCTCGTATTTTGGTTCCGACGCCCGGTACAAGTCTTATATACGGCTTAAGTACTTTCTGTAAAGTTTGGTTGAATTTGGACGTCGTTTGACGTGTTTTGGACTAAAAACTCTAAACTTGATGTTTTATGAAATTTGGAAGGAAATCTTGGGTCTTGAGGCCTAATTTGATGATTACAATGTTGTTTGGGCGATTTGATCGCACGGATGAGTCCGTAGGATGTTTCTGAACTTATATGTATGTTCGGTTTGGAGCCCCGAGGGCTCGGGTGAGTTTTGAGTAGGTCCCGGGAGGTCTTAGGCTAGAAATATAGCAGATGGTTGCAGGTTCAGGGGTTGCAGGCCCCCAGCGCGGCCGCGGTCATTTCCGCGCGGTCCGCGCTGGAAGCCGCGCAGTCGCGGTGCATCTCTGCGCGGTCCACGTGGCTAGGTTCAGAGGGCCAGTGAAGTCTAGGTCGACCAGCGCGGCCGCGCACCGAATCAGTGCGGTCCGTGCTGGGAGATTCAGAGAGTGGGTCTTGGATCCATTCAACCAGCGCGACCGCGCACCAAATCAGTGCGGTCTGCGCTGGGTAGGTTCAGAGAGTCATTTTTCTTCCCTTCCTCGGCGCGGCCGCGGTGCATTTTTGTGCGGTCCGCGCCAGTCTCCAGCACAGTATATAAAGTCGGGATTTTCAGTCATTTTTCACTTTTTCAAAACCCAAAACATAAGAGGCGATTTTCCAAACGATTTCACTTCTTCAAAACGATTGGTAAGTGTTTTCTAACTGATTTTCTTTACTCCTTAACATCCTTAAACATAATTTCAACTTCAAAACAAAGGTTTTTAATGGGGAAATTGGGAATTTAGGGTAGAACCTAGGTTTTCTAAAATTGCGGGTTTTGGACCTCAATTCGGGGTCCGATTCCAAAATAACTTACATATTTGAGTTCTTGGGGGAATGGGTAAACGGGTTTTGGTTCGAACCTCGGGTTTTGACCATGTGGGTCCGGGGGCATTTTTGACCTTTTGGGGTAAATTGATGAAAAAGCTATAATTAGTCATTGGGTTTGATTTGTTTAGCACATATTGATATCATGAAGTCCTTATTGCATAGATTTGGTCGAGTTGGAGCCGAATTCGAGAGGGAAAGCGGTTGTGGAGGATTGTATTGGCCGCGGAAGTTGAGGTAAGTGTTTGGTTTAACCCTTGCTTGAGGGAATAAGAGTCGAGTCTTGTTTGCTAATTGCTAAATGATCGAGTACGATGTATAGGCATGGTGACGAGTTCCTATACATTGGGGTCTAGCATGACCGTGAGTCCTTATATGTGAGTTGTTTGGATATTGTTATGCCTTCCATGTTATTAATGGCTTCTATACGTGGTAAACACCTTGTGAAAGATATTGTGATTGTAGAACCTCGTGGAGCGTTGGCTCGGTCTGAAATACAAATGGTGAGGGTATGTGAAATGAGAAATGCGTTAGAGCTTGACACGAGTGCTAATGAGAGTTAGGATATGGAAATGAAAGAAAAAGAGAAATAACGATTTACTCTTGCATGGTTGTTATTGGTTGTTTGTGCACCCTTGTTGGGATTTCTTTCAAAATACCCGTTTACTCCCTTGCCCTTTATTTGTGACTGTTGCTTGGGCAAGGTTGAGAGGTATACATTATGGATCGGGTTGCACGCCGTAACAATGTTAATTGTGGATCGGGTTGCACGCCGCAACAGTGATAATTGTGGATCGGGTTGCACGCCGCAACAATGTTAATTGTGGAACGGGTTGCACGCCGCAACAATGTTAATTGTGGATCGGGTTGCACGCCGCAACAGTGATAATTGTGGATCAGGTTGCACGCCGCAACAGTGAAAATTGTGGAACGGGTTGCATGCCGCAACAATATTAATTGTGGATCGGGTTGCACGCCGCAACAATGTTAATTGTGGATCGGGTTGCACGCCACAACAATGTTAATTGTGGATCGGGTTGCACGCCGCAACAATGTTAATTGTGGATCCGGTTGCACGCCGCAACAGTGATAATTATGGATCGGGTTGCACGCCGCAACAGTGAAAATTGTGGATCGGGTTGCACGCCGCAATAGTTATTGATGCAAATGTGTTTAGTGTTGGCATTAGTTTCTCGTTCGCTTTAAATTGTAAAGTGCACCTAGATTGATTACTTCGGATTTACTATTAATCTTGTTACCTCCCCACAGCATGTTTCCCCCCCCCCCTCATGCTGTTAGTTGCCTTGTACTTCGATTTTCGTTGTATATTTATAATTGCACAGGTTTATGTGGAGTCCAGTCTAGCCTCGTCACTACTTCGCCGGGGTTAGGCTAGGCACTTACCAGCACATGGGGTCGGTTGTGCTGATGCTACACTCTGTGCATTTTTGCACTGGTCCAGGTATTGAGCAGCAGCAACAGCTTTAGCTCGGGGGCGAACCTTCAGTCCAGAGAGACCCGAGGTAGCTTGCAGGCATCCGCAGGCCTGGCGTCTCCCTTCTATCTTTATGCTTTGGCTGTCATCTCATTGTTCCCGAGATAAAAGATTATGTTTCTTTCAGACTTTGTATGTGGTACTCCTTAGTGGTTCGTAAGGATGTGACTCCGGTCCCGGGGTAGAGATATATGTGTTGGAACTTCTGTATTATTGATCATCTACCTACATTTAAGTCTTTCGCTATGATTTTAAATTCTGTCGCCTTTATTTAATACCGTTAATTGTTAAAAAGGATCATGTGTTTAATGAAATTGTTAATTAAGTTGGCTTGCCTAGCTCCTATTAGTAGGCGCCATCACGACTCCCGGGGGTGGGAATTCCGGGTCGTGACATGTTCAAATTTGCAATGGGTCTTTATTAGAATTGCATCAACATGAAAGTTTATGAAATTATTGTTATCATCCCATTCTCCACTATGCTGCAGCAGAATTGGTATATTTTTCATAATTATGAAGTTATAACCACTTTTATGTCCGAAATTGAATCTCAAAAATGCAAATTTCAACAGTGTTATGTCAAATATTGAATTTCAACAAAAGATTTTTCGAAATCAAATCAGCTGTTATGATTCTAACCTCTAGATCTCCAAATCTCCAAACCGAGAATAGAATTTTCAGCTAAAAATTCAGAAGTTTGAGTGCTAAACTTCTGTAATACTTATATTTTTTGACATTCTGCTCTGCCAGCGAAATAAAAATCGGAAATATAAGATGCGAGTTTGAGCATCAAAAGTTTTAGCATCTTCCAAAGTCAAATCAGCTACTTCTACAAAATTTAAGGAGAAAAAGTCGAATTGTAAAGAGAAATCAACATCTTCGCTCTATTTTTTCACACTTGCGATCTTCAAATTAGGGGATGCCGGTGGAAATCTCAATTTTTTGCGCTTATTTTCTGAAATTTTGAGCAGCTTTTGCGTTTTTATAGGTAGGGCATTAGCGTGGGATAGTTATTTTGAGATACCCGTTTGTTTATTAAATGGGTAGGAGATTGTAATTATTTAATGGGTAAAAAATTTTTATGGGTAGAGCAGGGTAAATAGTTTCAATTTCATAGGTACTCCTGTCTTTTCCCCTTTTTTCATCTAGGGAGGTTTGATTATAAAATAATTATTTTGATACTTTGCATGTATTTAAATTAGACGTCAAAAGTCTTTATAGTTTACTAGCCTTTAGGTACGCGTGTGGTGCGCAGGGGCGGATTTACGCTTACAGAAACAGATAAGTAGGAAACAATGACACTACTTGACATAAATTGTGTCTTGATGTATTGGCAATGTGTTTGATTTTTCTCTAAGAGGTCAAAGGTTCAAACCTCAACTTGCACCGTTCCAATAAATAAAACTTTTAAAGAAAATTACATAAATATCCTATTGAAATACTTTTGCTTGTTTGTTTTCATATGAAAAACGTTTTTACCAATTTTTCCATTGTGTTGTATTTATATTTTACCTTCACAAAATACATGTATATATGATTTATCCATCATAACCTAGGTTGCCTTTTACTTTTTTTTCCCCACATATAAATGGCAAGTGTTTCATATCAGTTAGATATTTGCATTAGTTTGTACACAAAAAGTTACTATATCGCTAAAGATATTTTTTTCAAAAACACTCTAAAAGAAACAGAAAATTATGAAAGAACAAAAAATGTACTTCATAAAAAGAAAATTATTTTTTATATTAGATTGAAGTACCGAAAATATATGTACATTCCAAATGAGTATCACATAAGCATTTCAAGTATTAGTAAAGTAAACATTATTATTGAAATTCGGATATCATTAAATCAAGCAGTTCTTAAATTTTATTTGATTGAGATTAAAAATTTACTCAGTTGCGGAAGAGTACCATATATATTATGTATCATTATGTACATGCATACAATACGCAATGGAAGAGACTCAATAGCATAAACAACGAAACAAATAAAAATATTGGAGGAACGTATATACCTCATAAGAATTCACAAAATATTTGTCAAAATACCTAGCTTCTTCAGTTGTTGGCTTTTTCTGTATTTACCTAGGATTCTAGGAATTTTTATTCTTAATGTCGGATACAATTTAATTGTTTCTAAGTTTCAAAGCTAATAAAGCTACATTTATAAAAAAGTTAGATATCAAATTACTAAATATTAGAAAAGTTAACATGAAAAGTTGTTACATAGTTAAACTATGGAAAAGATTTATATAAGGTCAAATAATAATCAATCTTAAAATTCTAAATATTAAGATTTTTTTTTTATGTATTTCGAATAAAGAAAGATTTAATAATAAAAGTTTAATACATTTCAAAGTCATAAATATTAGAAAAATAATTCAATTACTATGTCGAATGTGAAATCTAATTTTAAAGGGTAAAAAAGACGAATGACAGTTCGCTAAGAGGCTTGTGATATCGAGTTATGTAATACATGTTTCTGATGATATATAGTAAAATTCGATAGAACACAGCCGGCGATGTGCAGATACAATTAATTAGAATCAGTGGAGACTACATAATATGATTGAAGGACATAAAAAGATTTTTATTTCAATAACTTCATTTTTAATGGTGGTATCTTGTATTTGCACATTTTTTTATGTGTATCGTCAGTATTTGAGAGGGGAAAATATTTCATATATACATTATCTGTATTTATGTAGAGGTAACATAAAATTAGTTGATGATAGAATGTAACTCGTAAATATTTTCTAAAATAGTTCTAATAATGAAAGGAAAGAAGCAATTTTTCTTATATTGTTCACCTTTTTTGTACTAACAGTACTTGAATTGGGTTAATCAAATTTATTTTATCTTACATAATATGTATGAACAACTTGAGTAGGCATAGCTATTAGTAATTGTACTTATAGAATATAGGCAAAAGTAATCTTGAATTAATAAGAGCTTTAATTCATATGAGCTAAAATGCCTAATCTATCTTCTGAATAATCAATTTTGAATTGACAATTTATATGAAACATTTTCTATCAAGATGAAGGTCTATTATTACATAACTTCAAGAACAGATTAAATGTTAGAAAGTTTACCTTAAATTACAAGTAAGTTTACCTTCACACACCTTGACATGCTCAAGAATTTATGAAAAGAATGTGCCATGTTGACTTCTTCAACAACGTCAATAACCCTAAAAACAGTTTTATGGTCTCCCCCCCTAAAAAAATTACTGAACCCTAAATCTAAACATATAAAAGAACCTAAACCTAAATAAACAAAAGACACGACAATAAAATCTAATTTTCAACTGATCACGGCCAACTAATCCTTATAAAAAGGACTAAGAGGTCGCTGCAAATATATTCTGGCTAACAAGTACGGAGTCGAATCCCACAGGGAATTAACCTATCGATTACAACTATTGTACTCACAGAAATTCACGTATTCAATCTTCAGAGATGTTTGAATAACAAAATGGGTGTTTATTAACTAAATATTACGTAATAAAAGTGCAGTAATTAAGAACAAGCTATAAACTGATTGTAAGCAAGAATGAGAATGGTCTAAGGTTCTGATTCCCCTGTTGTCGGAATCATTTCCGCTATATTTACAACAATATACTAGACATATTCTCCGAATTACGCTAGCTAGCTTTTAAGTACAGCCCACTTAGATCGCACCCAAGGTTTCGTTATCCCTAATCCCACCTTTAAACCCTTCGTATTGATCCCTCATATACGTTAGGAGTGATGATGTTCAATAACAACCTAAATATACACTCTCTCCCGAGTAATACACACTAAATAGGAACAACTAATTGAGGGCCCTTCAATCAACAGCAATAAGCATATAGTTGAACAAATAGAGATAATACGATGGCAAATCTATATTAACATAACGAGAAAGTCATCCTTCAACAAGTTCCATCAAAACCCTAGATTAGGTTTTTAGCTACTCATGCTCATAGTAACAATTCCACAAATAGTTTGCATAATCAAATTACAAATTAAAGATGAAGGAATGTAGAATTCGATGATAATCTCCTTCCGAAATAGTATCCCTAGGTCTCCGATGTGTCAAAAGTCCTCCATATAGCATTTTTACATGTATTTATACCAAGTAGGGTCGGGTCCAGACGAAACACCCTTTCCTGCGCGAATTAGGACTTAGCTCTGTGAATTTTGTACAGGCGCGCCGCACGCTGCGTTGCACTGTGTGGCGCGGTAGTGGAAAACTTCAGAGAGTTGTTTTTCTGATGCCTGTTGCGAAATTGCACACCTGCAGCGCACAGTGCGGCGCAGTAGTGCAAATTTCTCAGAGTGAATGTTTTTATCTTCTTTTGACATCCAGACTTGGTACACGACCTCCGAACACGATCCCTGCTTAATGCATTGGGCTTTTACTCAGACTTCAAAGCTCAAAATTGATCGATTTAGCTCCAAATTAACTTCTGAACTCGGGATCACTTCCTGCAAGGCATAAAACACGTACTAAGTGTAATTCACTATCATTTGAGCTCAAGCACACATAAAAATGCAGTAATTGGAATGTAATACTACTGCTAAAACACGAGTTTCTAGCTTCACATCTCCAACAAATTCTAAACCTATAATGAATCCTAATTAGTTGCACAATCTTGAACTTTAATAAAGAAAAGTCGCACTCAACCAAAAAAAAGGCAATAAAACGGCACTTTTTAATTTTTTTTCAAATTTTGTCTATTAGTGTTTGTAATTACAATTTTCCAACGTAAAATTTACTTACAATGGGTAAAAAAGAGGAACAATATTTTGATAGAGATTTCGTACTTTTAATATAGTATAGAAGATATAGATTAAATTATCCTCTCAAACAAATAATTTCAGATAAAATAAGAGATAGGAGTATTATATTCACACCCATATTTATTGCGAGATAACAATTGTGAGGCTAGCTAATTCTAGGATAAAAAATCATATGATAAAGGTACGGTTGTTATAAAATAAAGATTGTAAAGTAAAGACAAGTATAGAGAGAACTGATATATTATTCGAATTCAACCTAATGTACATAATGAACTGAAATCTCTTCTATTTATAGAAGAAAGGAAGCTGCTGTGTAAGCTGCTACTGCAAGCTGTGTAAGCTGTTACATACCAGATATGGATAATCTTCTGCTGAGAGTAATGTTTATCCATAATGGAGTACTGAAAGGATAAGCTCATTGTACCAGGTATAGATAATCTTCTACCGGGGGTAATGTTTATCCATAACGGAGTACTGAAAGGATAAGCTCATTGTACCCGGTATGGATAATCTTCTACTGGGGGTAATGTTTATCCATAACGGAGCACTGAAAGGATAAGCTCATTGTACCCGGTATGGATAATCTTCTACCCGGGGTAATGTTTATTCATAACGGAGTATCGAAAGGAGCTTATTATAGCCGGTATGGATAATCTTCTACCGGGGGTAATATTTATCCATAACCGGGTACCGAAGTGATAAGCTTCTTCAGGAGGCTTATTTTCGATAGAGTACTAAATAGATAAACATATTTACGGCGGAGTCCCATATGGATAAGCTTCTTCAGGAAGCTTATTTACAACGGAGTACTAAATGAATATCCATAATATAATATATTTATAACACTCCCCCCTGGATGTTCATTAAAAGATAGTGTGCCTCATTAAAACCTTACTAGGAAAAACCCCGTGGAAAAAAATTCTAGTGAAGGAAAAAGAGTACACATATTTAGTAATACGCATTGCTAGGTGCCTCATTAAAAACCTTATAAGGAAAACCCTGTGGGAAAAAACCTTAGTAAGGAAAAAAGAGTGCATCGCGTATTTTACTCCCCCTGATGAAAACCTTGTTTCAAATATTTGAGTCTCTGCATTCTAATCTTGTATCTGCATAACCAATACGATCTGCACCACCTTTGTTAGCATTAGCAAGATACATAAGTTGCACTGAGATAGTGTATTTCAGGACCAATGAGTTCCTCATCCTCTTCTGGAGGTCGGAATAGATCCTTATTTACTTCAAGTGATCGAACACCCATTGGTGTACTTAATGGGTGCGCTTTGTCCATGTAAAAGCGTTTAAAGGCCCTTTCTGTATAGGCAAATTGATGGATAAAGATCTCGTCTGCTAAATATTTAATTTGCAGACCAAGATAAATTTTTATTTTTCCAAGATCTTTCATCTCAAATTCTTTATTAAGATATTCAATTGCCTTTGGAGCTCTTCTGGAGTTCCAGCAAGATTTATGTCATCAACGTAAACAGCAAGTGTAACAAATTCTGATGACATTTTCTTTATAAAAATACATGG
Organism: Nicotiana attenuata; assembly: GCF_001879085.1. Taxonomy (NCBI): domain Eukaryota; kingdom Viridiplantae; phylum Streptophyta; class Magnoliopsida; order Solanales; family Solanaceae; genus Nicotiana; species Nicotiana attenuata. The sequence continues at coordinate 323,786 of NW_017671211.1, read as the reverse complement.
ACAAATAACATCATTTATGTAACTTTCTTTCAGCAAATATTCACTGAGGCGATTATATCACATGCGCCCAAATTGATTTAAACCGTACAAAGATATTTATAATTTGATCGAGTACATTTCTCGAGACTTTGAACTACATGCTTCAGGCATTTTAAATCCTTTAGGGATCTTTATAGAGATTTAATCAAATGAGTCATATAGGTTATGACTCGCATTTAAATGGCATGACATCTTCAGGTGTCTGGACTACTGGTCCGATCCTCATAATATTTCACAGTATTGTGCACTATATTGTATCAAATATATCGTCCACGATCATTTTGTATCGGTTCCTAAGCGACATAACTTGTTGAGATCTCATCACTTTCTTTCAGGTACCTCAACTTCTTCAGGAATTTTATGAAATGTTATGTCGTGGGCTCTTCTAGAGCTCATTTCCTCCTCATTATGATCATTTTGATCATTAGCTCCTTATCATTTTTCAAGGATTGTTATCTTTGGAACCGATTGGTCTACCACGCTTCATGCGTACAGTAAACTCTATCCATTAGGGACTTTAAATTTTAATAGGAGCATTTGCAGCTGAAATATGATATTTGATTTTGGATCAGCAAATGCTTCTGGCATTTGACTTGAATTATCTTCTAAGTGAGGATCATATTAATGATAATTCGATTCATATAGCATATTTTTCAGCTGTTTATTCCATTCCCCAAATGTTAGAAAAACTAACATATATCCTCAATCTTCTTCGGGAAACATATCTTTGTGCATTGTGGTAGAGAAATTAATCATATACCACACATCAAAAGATAGTAAAATATTTGGTTTCTGATCCTAAAGGAGGACTTATCATATATTGTTGGTCTGATGCATACAAGTGCTGCTATATGCAATTTAGAAAATCTTAGACCAACACATGAAGCTTTCTCATAAACAATAGTTTAGCCATTAATAGGAGGTATTCACTGCTAAACTAGCTTGTATATAAACCAACATTATCAAGATGAACTGTCTTGATTTCATAATCTGAAAATTATGCTCTTAAGTGAGAAAAGCAATTTCAAACGCCAAACTACAGGTTGACAATAAACATACATGTAACCATCTTATATATGCATCTATAAGTGGTTCACATGATAGGTGAATGAGACCATATTCACCTTTTATATATTTCAGAATCTGGGGTCTTAGTCCCAACTTTAGCTGGTATAATCAATTTATTATGAGAACAAGCAACACTGGAGAATTCTTGAAGAATCTTCTAGTTCTTTAGTATATGCTTATCTAAATTCTCAAATAGCTCATTTAAAAATGGCAAATGAAAACTTCAAGTTTATCATGGCATGTGCTATCTCTTAGTAAACTTCTGGTTTACTATGACATAAACATTTGCATTAGCAAACTTCTGATTTATTGTGGCTACTTTTGTATTAGTAAACTTCTGGTTTACCGTGATACATGATGTAGTACAAATCGAAGAATAAGGCGGGTAACTTCTCATATACATATTATTTTACCCCCTATGATTGTGGAAACATGAAGATTTTTAATCTTCCAATCATTTATAGTCTCAATATGATAGCCATTTATTTTAGTAAACTTCGGATTTACTACAACATATGTTTTGACCATAATCATATAATATGAATGACATATTTGTAAATAAGCTCTTCGAGAGCCTTCATTTATTATCCACAATCTAATATTTATCGGACACTACTGGTGTCATGTGTCTTCTAGGCAAACACTTAGCTCTTCAGGAGTTATTGATACATTTTGTACTATCAAATATTGCTCAGACACTTCTGGTATCATAAGAGAAAATCACAATCAAATAAACAATTGTTTAAGTACAAGAAAACTCCTCTTCATAATATTTTCCTACTTCAGGAGGCAATTTCAATTGTATTACTTCTTCAGGAGCAAATTTAAAATACGAAATATTGAGTATATATTCTCTCAATTATATTACCTCTTCTGGAGGTGAATTGTAATATATTTACATCAAGAGCGCGTTCATATTTACCAGATTTATTAATATTGTCACATTCACTTCAGGGAATGGATTATTATTATCAAGTTCTCATCCTTCAGGAAAATCTAACATAATTATCTGAATGCGCATTAATCACATCAAATTGTGATGCCTCAACCTCTTTTTTAAAATATTTACTACTTCAGGAGCAAATCGAGGCGTGCATTTAATATAGAGAATATTTATGTAGCTTATCTTCAATTGTAACCATAGAAAGCCTAAATTATCACTTCTGGTGATCATAGGCATATACCACTTCTGGTGGTTAACAAAATATAATTACAATGAGATATACGAAATATAACCACTTCTTGTGGTTGTATATTTCTTGCAAACTCTGCTAGAGTTTAAGTTGATCTAATAATGTTATCCATATTCTTCAAAATGACATAAATAAGATATATTATAGTAAACATCATTATCATATCATAATTTTTCTTTATGTACAACAATTACATAACCATACTATCTATTACAAACAACAAAAATTAAAATATTTACATTTCTACAGATTCACCATCGATCACATGACTTGTTTCTCCATCTGGGAGTGCAAGGTAATCAGCTACATCTAAATGCATGAAGTCTAAATTATCTTCAGAAATAAAATTTGCTTCAGCATTTTTCTCAGTCTTCTTTAGGGAGGCTTGATAAAGCTCAACCAGGTGCTTTGGCGTACGACAAGTACGTGACCAGTGCCCTTTTCCTCCACATCTATAGCATGCATTTTCTGCATTTGGTGCTTGCACCGCTTCATGCTTTTGTTCCTTCCTTTTCCACTGCTGGTGGCGAGGAGGGTTCTTTGGTGCATTATTATTACCATGATTAAAGTTTCTTCCCCGGCCACGGTCATGACCACGACTGGGGCCACGACCTCTTCCGCGCTTAGCTTGGTGGAAGTTCGTCTCATTCACTTCAGGGAATGGACAAGAACCAGTAGGTCGACTTTCATGGTTTTTCATTAATAGCTCATTATGTTGCTCGGCTACAAGAAGATGTGAGATAAGTTCAGAATACTTTTTGAATCCCATCTCTCGATATTGCTGTTGCAGGAGCATATTCGAGGCATAAAAAGTGGTGAAAGTTTTCTCCCACACATCATGATCAGTAATATTATCACCACATAATTTCAATTGGGAAATAATTCTGAACGTAGCAGAATTATACTCACTGATAGATTTAAAATCTTGTAGCCTTAGATGAGTCCAATCATAACGTGCCTGTGGAAGAACGATCATCTTCACGTGGTCATATCTATCTTTCAAATTATTCCACAGTATGACTGGATCTTTAACAGTAAGATATTCCATTTTCAGGCCCTCATCAAGGTGATGGCGTAGAAATATCATTGCTTTGGCACGGTCTTGGTTTGATGCCTGATTTTTATCCTTGATGGTGTCTGCCAGACCCATCGCATCAAGATGAATTTTAGCATCAAGCACCCAAGACATGTAGCTTTTGCCCGATATATCCAGGGCTATAAATTCAAGTTTAGAAAGATTTGACATTATATAGAAAAAGAAAGTTCGTACCTCAGATACTTTCAAAGTATTTGCTCGAGATGGCAGAGTCTCGTGCTGATAACGTATTATAAAATAAAGATTGTAAAGTAAAGACAAGTATAGAGAGAAACTGATATATTATTCGAATTCAAACTAATGTACATAATGAACTGAAATCTCTTCTATTTATAGAAGAAAGGAAGCTGCTGTGTAAGCTGCTACTGCAAGCTGCTGTGCTACATACCAGATATAGATAATCTTCTACTGAGAGTAATGTTTATCCATAATGGAGTACTGAAAGGATAAGCTCATTGTACCGGGTATAGATAATCTTCTACTGGGGGTAATGTTTATCCATAACGGAGTACTGAAAGGATAAGCTCATTGTACCCGGTTTGGATAATCTTCTACTGGGGGTAATGTTTATCCATAATGGAGTACTGAAAGGATAAGCTCATTGTACCCGGTATGGATAATCTTCTACCGGGGGTAATGTTTATCCATAACGGAGTATCGAAAGGATAAGCTTATTATACCCGGTATGGATAATCTTCTACCGGGAGTAATGTTTATCCATAACCGGGTACCGAAGTGATAAGCTTCTTCAGGAGGCTTATTTCCAATAGAGTACTAAATAGATAAACATATTTACGGCGGAGTCCCATATGGATAAACTTCTTCAAGAAGCTTATTTACAACGGAGTACTAAATGAATATCTTATAATATATTTATAACATGTACCAAATATTCGATAATTAAATGTAAGGATTTCTTTTTTAACTAAAATAAAAAGAGAAATTGGAGGATGTAGCAGAGTTTTTGTGAAAATAGAAAAGAAAAGAAAGATAGTTGACCAAGTCTAATTAATATATGTTCCCCGAGGAATGCAAAATGAGGGTAGTTTAGGCATTTAGTTTGCACTTTGCACGTCTAATATATATCTTCTCGAACATTCTTTCACTAGTTGCAGTTTTAATTTGAAGTCAAAATCGCAAATCCATTTTCTGCTAATTGCTTCTCTATAATCTCTCAACTTGGGAAATTAATCTCTACTTTCGATCTCTAACTTGTGCAGTAGACGAATCGCAGCGTCTCATCTCATCCCCGTTCTTCTCAGAGGAACTGCTGAACAAGGGAATGAGGTGTGCATATTACTATATTTTCTTTGTTGTTGAATTCAAAGGCTCAATTCTTTACATGAATGTGAAATTTCCCTGATTAAATGTGATGATTCAGTGATTTAGTATGTGATTTTCAAAATAAGACCTTCAAATTACTTTTGGCGAGATTGCAAGAATTGAAAGAGAATAAACCCGCGATATTTTTTTTATAACCGTGGTGTCTAGGTCAAGCTTGCGCGCATGTCGATTAATTCCATGGATACGTGCTATCTCTCACCCTCCCACCAATAACAGGTACCAGGTAACTCTATGTAGCAAAGTTTGGACACATGGGAAGGAATCACCTACTGTTTTTACCCCCGCTGGGATTTTAACCTAAGACATCAAAGTTCTCAACCCGAGATAGTTTTAACCCAGTTAAAGCAAGAAAAGTGCACTAGCAAGTGCATCCAACTATAGCATTTGTGTGGTATTTCTATATTTTAAGCATGGTTCTTAAATTTTAATCCCTTATGCCTTATTTTTTTGCTACGCTATGCAACACTTGAATAGAGGAGCAGATATGTGGTTATTATTTTGTGGGAAAGAAGGCGTTAAGAGATCCTCCTGGCCCAACCCTAGACACTGGCGAGGCAATGACTATGTTTATTTCATGACATTCTGATGTTAAGTCAAGATAGATTTTTCCTTTTTTTTTGGGATGTTCCTAAGTATCAAAGATTTATTTGTTATACCATTTGTACCATACTTACTCTACTACCACTACTCTATAATGCCGTCTGCTAATCTGTCAATGTGTGTACTCCACAATTAATAGATTGGTAAGTTTAAGGAGTAAGGAGTGGAAATGTTTTTTAGGCTAATGAAACTCTGCACGAGGTGATTCTTTATGCAACTTGTTATTGTATGCCCTGCTACTCCTTGTACCATGCACAAAATGGTTCCGCTTGAAAACAAATACAGAGAAGTCCTTGATGCATGTAGTTAAAAATTGTTCAGCTGATTAATGCATTTTGTTTTTCGCTCTATTTCAATATACAGTAATTGTGCCAGTTTATGTGTTTTTCCTTCTTTAGTTCTAATTTAACTTTTTGGAGTTTATAGAGTTTAATGCAAGGGAATAGTTGTTAAAGTTCCAGTTCTTTCTCCTTAGACTAATGCTCTTCTTTTTCTTTTCTTTTTTTCTTTTGAAAAATAATGATATACTTTTGCATGTGGCTATTCATATGTGGCCACACATTCGATAATTGAACACCTTTTGTATTCTCTATATTTGCATTTTATGTACTATGCATATATTTTGTAGGTACAAATAAATAGATATCTTTATTTTGAGATTGGGATAATACTTTGTAAGAACTTGATGTGAATGGCCAACGTTTAGGACATACTTTGTAGGCTACAATGTTTATTGAAACCTATGGATAAATGCCAGAGAATCGAAGCATGCTCGGTTCTTGAACACGTTGGTTACCAGTTGCAAAATGTGGGCGCTGAATTCAAATGCCTTCTTCAATATATTTTTGCTATCTCTTTGACAACGTCTTCTTTTTTTCATTTTTACTTTTGTCATCTTTATTTTCTTTTATTCTACTTTTGGAATTTCATAGGTCCTTATATAGTTTCCCTTCCTTTTGCAGCTTAAACTTGCTGATTAAAATCAACGTTATTACAACAATCAGATCTTCTGTGTGAGTACTCATTTGAGGTAATTTCTTTTACCTTCTATGTGAAGTTCATATTGGTTTGAATGCCGGGTTCTGGTTTTCAATTAATTAACTTTCAACTACTTAATTTCTAAACAAAGAAATGTGGTATAAGACTGTCATGGTTAATGGTGAATTTGATCTATTGCTAGATTGTCCAAGCAATGTACAATATATACCTAGCTATGAATCCTCTGTATACGAGGTCACGTTGCAATGATGTGTATTAACTTGTCATAAGCTAATGCCTCTTTCTGGCATCTTTATGCAGTGATTGAAAGGTTTAATGACCTGAACTTGTTAGTTGTGACGAGTGGCACAGATTGTGTGCTGGACTGGTATACATTAATGTCCAAGCGTCTGTTCTTAGGCAGATTTGAATCCTCAGTAAAGTAATACTACATGTCATGCTTTAATATCCTTTATTGCTATATAGAACCAAGAGATCTGCTGTTGTTTAAGTAGAATATTCTTTATATTTTATTCTTTATTTCTCATTAAGAATAAAATATGTAGAGCCAATAGCAGAGGAGCTCTGTAGTTACTGTCGATTTTAACTTCACGCTAAGCAACCGTTGGTTCGTCCTGTCTTTTAGTGATCTCTTCCGAGAGAGTAGAATATGGAGGGAGGAACAAAGATATACCACGAGAGGCAAAGATTACAGTTCTGCCTCTTACATTCCCTCAACAATCTCTTCCAGGTACACTATTAATCCCCTTTATGCTTTTTTCTAATTTGATTGCTTAAAAATTTAGGTCAATTAGTGTACATGTGATTACACTTTATTCAAATTGAACATTTTTTTTTGGACAAAACCCATGTTTCGTATGATGACATATTGGTTGCACTATGTTATAAATCAGGGGAAAGATGCGTTTACAAGAGCTGATTTGAATTCCATTGCTGAGAAACTTGATATCGATGACCCTAACAGGGGAAGCTGGACTCCTGTATCAGTTGTTTTTAAGCCTCATCATAATGCAATAACCGGGAACTATGATATAAACATATTGATTGCTGCACTGGAACAGAAAGGCAAAACTGTTGTTTGGCACGATAAGCGAAATGGGGCTCCTTCAATTGTTCTCGATGATCGACTGATGGGAATTGTTCTTAATGTTCCTGTTAGAAAGTTTGGTGGCCTTTGGAGAAGCAGACATTGGGTTACATTAAGGTGTATTCAGGGGGTTTGGTATAATCTGGACAGTGACTTTGCTTCTCCTTATGCTTTTAAAGATACCCAAGAAGTTGGGGAGTTCTTGGATGGTATCATTGCTGCTGGTGCTGAGGTTTTACTGGTAATGAACGATAAATAATTAGTCGTAAAATGTTCTGAACTGTGAACTGTAGATATACATGTTGTACTATCGAGGCTGTACTTCCCAAGTGTGCTATTAATGTCTATGAAGGGGAGTTCTTGGATGGTATCATTGCTGCTGGTGCTGAGGTTTTACTGGTAATGAACGATAAATAATTAGTCGTAAAATGTTCTGAACTGTGAACTGTAGATATACATGTTGTACTATCGAGGCTGTACTTCCCAAGTGTGCTATTAATGTCTATGAAGATGGACATGCACTCTCTTCATTCAAAATTATAGTTGAACTTTTCAGTATAGACATATCAATCTCTTACAGTTCGCTAAGGACTGAACCTTGGTTGGATTGATCAATATCTCTAACTTTATGTTCCAAGCAAGTAAATTGCTTGTATTATTCCCCACACATAAAGATCCAGTTGCAATATTTTTGGATGATCCGACAAGATTGAACAATATTTTTGAAGGATCTAAACAACATGGATGACCATCAAGCGAATAGGTTTATATAAGATGAAGAAGGGCTTATATTCATGAGACTCCAAAAAATGGTTGTTTATATTTGATCTGTCAACGTTAATTATTGAGAGTGTCAAGCCAGTATATCAAACATTAGGAAGATCGAAGATATATGTTCTATTCACTGTAGGACAAACCAAGCATCAAAGAAAGGGTGTGATACAAGTAAGCACTGATTTCTAGTATCTCCAAATAAAAATGAAACTCTTTATTAAGCACTAATAATAAATTAATTTCCTTTTCCATCTTCAGAGAATATGACTAATTGTATTAGTTGTTTTAACGTATCTTCTTGATTCAAAAATTTATGGAGTGCAATCAATTGACAAGTTGTTACACCATATCTTCTAGAACCAATGTGCTACAGATATTAGTAAATATGCATTAGATGGGTGTAATCTTAGGCATCCATGAGATGGGTGTCAACCAAGTAGCGTCCCTTTAAAGAAAATGCTTTTTTTATAGAAAATTTTTCTATTATCAAGGCTCAAATTCATAATTTTTAATTAAGGTGGAGGGGTTTTAATAATAAAATCTAATTTAACAGAAAGTGCAGAAAATAGTTAAAGACTTTTCTAAGGCACGAATTCGAATATGTGCACCAGTGAATTCTAAGACACTGGATGGTTAAAAAAAATTCTTTTGTCATATTTTTGCTTTTCCAGAAAAGTTTACTTGTGTATCTATTTATATTTTCCAAAATAATTTACTTGTGGAGAATAGCCTGCGAATAAGATGATTCTAGCAACTACAGCAAGGCCAACAACTTATGCCATCAATACCAGCACCAACACTAGTGAGCATCGACGCCATATCCTCCAAATCTTGACACAATGCACTTCCATTTCTCAGCTCAAACAAGTACACGCCTATACTCTTCGTACAACCACATTTGACAACACAGACACCCTTTTCCTCTACAGCAGAATTCTCCATTTTGCCTCCTTACATGACCTTAACTATTCTTTTCAACTCTTCAGTAATTTAGAAAACACCAATTCCTTCATCTGGAATACTCTTATTAGAGCTTGTGCTCATAGTAATAATCGTAAAAATGAAGCCTTTTTGCTTTTTTATAAAATGGTTACAAATGTTGAGCCTGATAAGCATACTTTCCCATTTGTGCTCAAGGCTTGTGCTTATCTTTTTGCACTTTCTGAAGGGAAACAAGCACATGGGTTTGCTTTGAAACTTGGGTTTGATTCAGATGTATATATAAACAATAGTTTGATTCATTTTTATTCGTCTTGTGGGTGTTTGAAGGATGCTAGGAGAGTGTTTGATAAAATGCCTGAGAGAAGTTTGGTGTCTTGGAATGTTATGATTGATGCTCTTGTTCAATCGGGTGAGTTTGAAAGTGCTTTGAGAATGTTTTCTGAGATGCAAAAGATATTTGAGCCTGATGGGTACACAGTGCAGAGTGTTCTTGATGCTTGTGCTAGCTTCGGGGCGTTATCTTTGGGAATGTGGGTACATGCTTATGTTTTAAGGAAGTATGAGAGCTTCTTAGATTTTGATTTGCTTGTTAACAATTGTTTATTGAACATGTATTGCAAATGTGGTTCGTTGGATATAGCTGTTCAGGTTTTCGAGAGGATGAGCAAACGTGATTTGAATTCTTGGAATGCTATGATATTAGGATTTGCAATGCATGGGGAGGTTGAGGAAGCGTTTCGTTGTTTTGACGAAATGGTTATCAAGAGAGTAATACCGGATTCAATCACATTTGTTGGTATTTTGAGTGCTTGTAATCATAGAGGTTTGGTTGACGAGGGCCGTAGCTATTTTGATAAAATGGTTTTTGAGTATAAGATTAGGCCTGTTTTAGAGCACTATGGTTGCCTGGTTGACCTTCTGGCTCGTGCGGGGCGTATTGTTGAAGCTCTTGATGTTGTTTCAAACATGCCAATGAAACCTGATGCAGCAATATGGAGAAGTCTTCTTGATGGTTGCTGCAAGAAAAATGCTGACATAGAACTTAGTGAAGAAGTGGCAAGAAAAGTAATTGAGTCTGAAGGCAGTGACACTAGTGGTGTTTATGTTCTTTTGTCAAGAGTATATGCAACTGCTAACCGATGGGACGAGGCTGGACTGATTAGGAAATTGATGACCGATAAAGGTATTAAAAAAGATCCAGGCTGTAGTTCAATTGAAATTAATGGCGTTTTCCATGAATTTTTCGCTGGAGATACTTCTCATTTGCATACTAGAGAAATTTACAAGTTTTTGGATGTTATAGAAGAAAGACTCAAATTAGCAGGGTATGTTCCTGACTTGTCACAAGCATCAATGGTTGATGAACTTGATAATGGGAAGAGACGGTCGCTTAAACTGCACAGTGAGAGACTTGCCATTGCTTATGGACTTTTGAAACTGAAACCGGGAATTCCTATACGCATTTTCAAGAATTTGCGAATCTGCAGTGACTGTCACAATGTAACCAAATTAATTTCGAAAGCTTTTGACGTTGAAATTATTGTTAGAGATCGTGTTCGGTTCCATCACTTTAGGAATGGGTCCTGTACCTGCAAAGATTACTGGTGAAAACAATGTACAATACTAACATTTATCAATCCAATTGTCAATTCATACAATTCTGTCTTGAATTTTCGCAAAGATTTAGTGTGTAATGGAAATTTTGACTTAAACTAGGGAGGTTCTTATGCTTTCTCTCCTCCC
>NW_017671211.1:296246-312881 GCF_001879085.1 Nicotiana attenuata | reverse complement strand
CCCCCGTTTTTTTTTTTTTTTTTTGTCTAATTGATTTTGTACTTACAGCTTTAAAAATCTTGAAGACTTCTAAAGCATCAGATTTCGTTTATAAGATAAAAATAATCATAACATGAGAAGTCAATCAATAAGGTGATAAAATATTTTTCACTACTTATACAACTAGAAAATGGTCCACATACAATCGTTTTATTATTCTTCAAGTAGTGTTGAACTTCTTGTGGCACCTTTCTTGGTACTTTTAGATTGATTTTTTTCTTATGCAAACATACAAGTACCAAAATTTTAAAAATTAAGATTTCATACAACTTCATCTTCAACAAGTCTTTCTAGCATTTATTTAGACATGTATCCTAATTAACCTTTTTTTTCCACAACGTAGATGAAGTTTCAGTTTGGCGAGTTCTTTAGATGCCATTGTTTGTTACCACATGTAAGTGTAAGGCCAAGAATATTGATTGAGACAAAGAAAAGGAAGAGTCAATACTGATTTTGTATAAACGGTCACAGAAAATACCACTCCCAATCAACAGACTATTTTATATGCCTCAAAGTTTTATTTCCAAAGTTAACATAATATCCTTGATTATCAAAGCAAAAACAAAAAAATCCTAATAAGAGGTATTATTCAACTCTAGTAACTATTTACTACTTAAAACAAGTTTATTCTCTACAGCTTTAACTGAAGATTGGATTTTATTCTCCAAGAAAAATATATTTTTTTCACTCTCCCTAGCGATGCGTGTTGTAAGAAATCCCTGCAAAGAATTTGAAGTTAGTTCCTAACATCAGAACTAACTTCTACATATCAGAAAAATCATCAATAAAAAATTGATTTCATAACATACATAGGTAATTTGAATACGTACCTTACTTTACATACTAATTCTTGAATTTAAGACAATCCTTCTTCAAGTGTCCCTTCTGTTTGCAAAAGAAATATTTCATGTTCCCTTTATTCACACCATCATGTGTAATAGCATTATTTTCATGATTTGGTGATTTCTTCTCATTTCGTTGTCCATTCTTTGGTCCTTTTTCTTGTTGAACCGATAGTAATCCTTCTCCCTTTAATCGTTTCTCCTCTTGAACACACATTTCAATGAGTTCATCCACGGTCCATTTGTTCATATTTGTTTTATAGCTAATTTTAAAAGGACCAAATTGAGAAGGAAGCGAATTGAGAACAAATTGCACCAAAAAGGATTCCGAAATGGTTATATCCATTGCTTTAAGTTGTTCCGCCATATTAGCCATTTCTATAATATGCTCACGCACACCTCTAGTCCCGTCATATATCTTAGTAGTTAAAATTTCCATGAGTGTACCTACCGATGCCTTATCGGAAACCTTGAATTGTTTTTCAATAGATGTCAAGAACTCTCTTGCTCTGGTAGAATTTGGTATTGATTTGCAGATGTTCTTAGCAATCTTACTCTTCATAATCATGAGACTTAAGCGATTAGAGCGTTCCCAAGTAGCATAGATGGCATATTCTTCCAAAGGCTCATCAATTCTGAAACATAAATCCAAATCCAAACATCCCAATGTAATTTCTAGTTGTTCCTTCCATTCATTGAAATTGGAAGTATTCAACTCGGGAATGCTGGACATATGGCTTGAAAGAGAATCTGGAGTAATAGCTTGAGAAACAAACAAAAAAAGATGTTACAAGTCAATAAAAGATTGTGATAATAGCCATGTAAAAACCTAAAGAAAAAAAACACCAATTTACAATGTTATCAGTTGGTCAAGAAGAAGGGGAGCTTTGGGACAACGGTAAAGTTGTCCCCGTGTGATCTATAGGTCACGGGTTCGAACCGTGGAATCATCACTAGTGCTTACATCAGGGTAGACTGCTTACATCATACCCTCTTACGGTACGACCCTTCCGTGGACCCTACGTAAACACGAGATATTTCGTGCAGCAATCTGCCCTTTTGGTCTAGAATATGATTTGTTACCATTATGATATAAACATTGTAGCTCATTTTGGACAAAAATGCTCAAACAAGTCAAACTTTCACGAGATGAAACCAACTCAAGATGAGTAGAAATCTCACCTATATATGAAGATGGCATAATAATAACATTCATTGTTGCATTGTTGGGTGGAAGGTGCAAACTGAGAGGATAAAGCTTCCCATTCAAAGGACTTCTTGTACACACAATAATATCCTCAAGCCCAGTTTCATCCTCCAATCTCTTAGTCAACTCCTCAACAGTATTTCCATCGAAAGTTATGAAAAGTGCCTCCTTTTCCTCTTCAATTTCTCCAAATTCATCCACCATATGATAAAATATGAACCTCCCTTCTCCCAAATTAGGCAGCGAAGAATCACTTGACTGCCAAAAGAAGAAGAAAAAACAAGGAGAAAGTTGATCACCAAAAAAATAATAATCATTGAATTCACTAGAGGTACCAAGTCATGTGGTAAGTCAAACTTGGACAAGTTTTTTTTTTGGAACCTCAGGAAAACCCACAACTGCTACAACCCCTGCCCTTCGGGTGAGCACTGTGTGTGTATTGGGTAAACCCCCAACTCTGTAGCAACTTGTAAACCACACAGAGGATGTAAACCGCACTAGGCAAGCCCTGTGCGACAGGCTCGACTCAGAAGACATTAAGGGGATCGATCCCAGGTCATCTATATGGATCACCCCCCCTCCAAACCAACTGTGCCATCCCCGAAGGGATCAAATCAAGTTAAAATGGATCAAATCAATAAATCGGTCATGATCCAACCAACCCAAATTTTGTTGGGTCAAAATAAGAGTAGTCAAGATGCCAACATGAATCAATCTCCCCTTCTCTTTTTGGGAAAAAACTATGAAAGCTAATGTATCTTTCTTGTAGCTTAAGTTCATCCAAATTTATATAATCTCCAATTTTCAAAATTGATTTTGTAAGTTTGGGAATTTTAGCCAATTTTCAAAATTGATTCAATTCATTTCGGGTTCAACCTTGTTAGTCAAGTCAACAAACAGATCAATAACTTTGATATGTTTAAACTTGAACGGCTTAGACATACGACTAAAAATGGGCTGATTTTGACGCCTCTAGAATTTACATCCCAAGGCCAAGAATATATATAGCTTCATCTCAAAACTTCTATTTATGAATTGTCGCATGAAAGAAGAACAATAATAATCCTTAAACTTCAAGATCAAATGTTGGAAAATATAGTACCTCTTGTGTAGAAAAGCTCGTGGACTTTGAGGAAACATTAGAAGGAGAACTAGATTCAGAAACACATGAATCTTCACGAGGAGCCAATGGTGATAGCAAGTTTTCAACAACCTGAACATCCCAAAGAATCCAATCTTGAGTAACTCTCCTATAAGGAATATCATGTGTAACAGAGTTTTTCCATGGAAGAAGTCCACCATTTCCCCTCAAGAATTGCCCATATCGAGTCCTTAGCTTCACTTGATTTCCTTCTCTAATGGGTTCCCATTCGACCGAAGAATCGAGACGATTTGGTAGAGTTTGCACAACTTTTCGACCAGTTATACCAAGAACAGAAGACTGATTTGATGCTGTAAGATACTTGCCATAACAACTTTTCAAGCGTATAATATTGTTGGTGTTTTCGACGAATTCTATTGTCCATTTTGCATTTCTTGAAGCGCCATCGCGATCTTGGGTTACTGATTCTTCATCTTCTAATGCTGTTAAGTACTTGTAATGGTGACTCTGTAGACGAACAGCTTTTGCTTTGTGGAATAGCTCCATTGCTGGTCTTCTAGTTAGAGGACTCTGCCAAACAAAGAAAGACGATGTTGGTTGTTAACTCATTCCAGTGACAGAGCCAGGACTTTTACTAAGAAAAGACAAAGAAAACTAGAGCATACCTTAGGTGAGAAACAATGACTTGAATACATCGACATCGGAGACCCCAAATCCAAGGTAGAAAGTTCACCGGAGACCGATGAAAAATTCGAAACCATAGTTAAATAATCTGTTAACGACTCATCTTCCGGAATGTCAACAGGTTCCACGCTCCACAGAATCCAATTATGTGTAGTAGCACTATAAGGACAATCATGAGTCACTCTATTGGTCCATCGTAGTGGCGCTCCACTTGCACTTAAAAATTTTCCTCCATAACCTCTTAACTTTACTTGAAATCCGTATCTTAGTGGTTCCCACTCAATATTTGCATCTGCCATATTCGCCGGCAAAGTTTGAAGGACCTTTTTTCCTCCTATGAATGAAACATAATATAATAAAGTAATTTAATATGTATAATATTTTATAGTACAAGTTAAACTTTTAGATGACCTGATCATATATCTCCATACGGTATCAGAGCAAGCAAAACGTCTATTGAAATATTATTGTCACCAAGAAAATAAAAAATAAATATTTCATGTATATGACCTACAGAAAAAGCATTTAATTGAACCCTATTGGAAAAATGAGACTCTATCAATGGGCGAGATGAGCATAATATAAGTAAGTACAAAAGTGCATAAACTTTTAAATGAGTTGATCACATATTTCAATATGGTATAAGAGCGAGCAAGAGGTCATGATTCAAATTCCACGTACAGATGAGTCATGTCAAAGAATCAAGCCTACATGTGAGGAAAGGAGGTATGCCGAAATATATAACATAATTAAGTAATTACAAGTATATTACTTTAGCAGTTTAAATTTTTAGATGAGGTGGTAGCCACATTTTAACATGGTATTTTAGTGTCACCTAGAAGCAAAAAATTAGGATGACATATGAAAAAGAAACAAGCCTAGACGTGAGGGAAGGAGGCATGATGAGACATAATATAATTAAGTAATTTAAAGTGTACGCGTTTCAGAACCTGTCATGCTAAGAAGAAACGGCTCGTCGGAAGCCGTGAGATACATGCCGGAGCTACTTTTCAGCCGGATAAGGTGGCTGTTTCCGGCGACAAGCTCCACCAGCCACCGTGCTTTTCTTGATGAGCCGTTTCGGCTTTGTCGAATGTTTTTTTGATCATCATCTGCTACTAAGTATTTGTTTAAATGACTTCTGAATCTAACAGCCTTGGCATCGTAGAATAGTTCCATTAGTAAACTTTGTTAATAATAATAATTATGGAAGTAAAGTTGAAGGATTTAAGCAAAGGGGAGATCAAATATATATAGAAGAACAAAATAATCTTAGTGATGTCACTGTGGTTTTTTGTTTTCTTGCTAGGTGATTAATAGCGGGCCAGGTTTCTTTTTCCCCAAAAGTGATTATTTTTTCTTTTAGAAGTGTTTATTTTTAAAATTTAACATGTTTGGCAACGCTTTTAGAAAGAAAAAAGGTGTTTTAGAGTAAAAATAGAAATAATTGTTGGGAGGCAGAAAAATATAACTTCTCCCCGAAAGCATTTTTTTGAAAAGTATTTATAAGAAAATATATTTAAAAGCTTAGTCAAATATTAATTGTTGTTCAAAAATATTTTTTAAATTAATTAGTCAAATATAAACTGATTCTCACCAAAAGTACTTTTTTAAAAAATAACAAACTATAGCCTTTAAGTAAGAGGGCAAGATTAAAATAATTAAAAAAGGGGACAAGATTAGGACCATTATAATATTGTACATATATCACGCGTGGTTGATGTCAATATAGTAGAGTCTACTCTCTATAATTTATTTCCATGGGTATGTATATATGTATAGATTAATGAGATATTTAGGAATTATAAACCATAAATAAATCATGTTTCTTTAATTAAAAGACTGATTCTAAGTCTTCAATTATAGGTAGATATTTTTTATTGTGAATAGATTAAAGAATAAGGAAAAGGAAAGAGTGTTGATATTTTTAGTTCTTTTTCTTTCTCTATTTCGATTAGTTCCTATTAAATCAGCCGGAAGTTGATTAGTTAACTTTAATCTTGGTATATTATCAATCATTTCTTGGTCGATTATCACCCTATTGCCGATAATCGACCTCCTTCTTCGTCGATGGAGGTTATTTTTAGTCTCCTTGATCATTTATTAACCCATGATTGCTATCAATCTCCTTCTTAGTCGATGGGGTCATTTTCTTTCAAACTTTACGAATCTAATTTCAACCCACCGAGTACTTTCGCTTAAATCTTTGTTTACCCTGGATAAAAATTAAACTTTTAAGTGGTTTTAATGATATGTGATTTCACTTGGCACAAAGTGATAAATATGAGAATTAATATTAGAAATTAATAGTAAAATAAAGCAAATCAACGTGATGAACAACTGTGGTCCTCGAGCTAAGTTGCCCTCGAACCAACTGAATGCGCTATTGAAAAAGTATGAACTGAACAACAGAGCTTGCAAGAGAAAATATGTACTCCCTCCGTTCCAATTTATGTGAACCTGTTTGAATGGGCACAGAGTTTAACAAAAAATGGATTCTTTTAAAATTTGTGGTCCTAAACAAGTCAAAAAGGTGTCCAGAGTATTTGTGTGGTTATAAATGCTTCTTATTAAGGGTAGAGTTGAAAGTTTAAGCTAAATTGCTTCCAAATTTAGAAAGGAGTCATTCTTTTTGGAACGGACCAGAAAGGAAATAGGTTCACATAAACTGGAACAAAGGGAGCAATATATTGCTTGGTTATGCGTGAGTATATATTGATTACAGAATGATTAGGACCCTCTTTAATATAGTAGAGGAATCCTATTTGGTATAATTCTATTACAGAAGCAAATCCCATGATAGACTAAATAACCGGTTCTGACTCGATACGTGCCCAGTTTTCGCCTCGATCCTTGCCCGATCACGGATATCTCGACTTTCTGTTACTCGACTTAGCAGGCTTCCTTCGATCTTGCTCGATCTCTTTCTTGCTTCGGTCTCAATCACGGCAGGTATCGATCTTGATCGGTCATTGATCCACGAGCTTACCAATCCATCTCCGTACCATGGTCCGATGTAACCGAGGCCGAGCCTTGATCTGCCACCCCGATTTCGGTCAGTCATACAAAATTAGGCAAGCCCGATTTTGAGCGTATACAATCTTCTATAATAACTTTTTGGTGAAATTTACTTCAGAAAATAGTTCAAGCAAGTGAAAAAAAAAATCTAATTTGTTTTGAAAGTCAAACGTAGAGAATAGTACAAGCAAGTACTCTACAATTTTTCTTTAATCCTTGTAATTTGACTGGCTTGAACAAGTTACTGTCCTCTTTTTCAGATACCAATTCATGCGTAATGTAAATAATTTCTTACAATCATATTTAAAGTGATTTGATTTCTAAATACTTTTACACATCATAGTATATATAAAATTTGAACATAAAAATATTTAAGGATTAAATTATATATGTAGTTTGCTATTGGTATGAAGATGATGGGTAATGCTTGAGCTCCTCAAAGGGGTGGGAAATGATGGAATGTGAAAAGCAGAAGCCATGGAAAAAGACTAAAATAGAGAGTGAAGACAGACCTTTGAATTCATTGAAAGACAAAAGATTCTTGTCTGAATCACGTTGTCGAAGGGCAAAAGATTGGTATAATCATCCACGCCTCCAAAAGGAATTAAAGTCTTTAGAAAAAGAATGTTCTACGTAATACTAATATACTAATTTTAATCAAGTCAGAATGTTGATATTTATATATATATATATATATATATATATATATATATATATATATACACACACACATGTACACGCAGAGAGAGACGGAGCTAGGATTTAAAATTTGTGGGTTCTGAATTTGTCACGGAGCCTATAGCTTGTTTTAGGTACTGGATTCACAATTAAATATTTATATATATTTAATGAAATTTCTAATACATATACATTGTTGAAGAAAAATAACTTGATTCGGCCGAACCCACACCTAATATGCTAGCTCCGCTTCTGCTGGCACACATACAAAAAATCATCATTTGGTCAGAATATTGATACTATTTGTTTAGAAGAGGGAAGTGTTCCCTATCAGATGTTTCTCTTTAAAGTTTGAATTCGAGATCACCGATTAAAAGTGAACGAATGACATCCATTCCACCACATCTTACGTGGTGCTTTGGCTTCAATTTCTTGGTATTTTCGACGTTAATTTGAACATTATATGGTACATAAGAAGGGAGAATAAAATGTACGACGATTAAATAAAGTCAAAGATCAATGTGAAATGAGCCATGATTAGTGATTCTTTGGCTTTCTTTTGTTTTGTTTAAAATTGGCACCATAATTCTGATCTTGTTTTCTTCTCCAGCCATTTGTTATTCTGGGAATTAAGTATGTTTTAGAACTGGATCATGAAACTGACATCATATATATATATATGTTGCATTCTTTCTTATAAATAAAGCCATATAGAATGTCTCAACGTTGAGAGGTGATATATAATTGTAGTCTAGGGACAGCCGCGTGCATGATTCATGAATTTGGAATTTGGAATATAGTTTTTTGGCTATCCATCCAAAGAATAATCTTTTCAATTTTAAATAAAATAATTAATTGCGATTTTATTATTTAATTGGAGCTATCAATTATAGACACTCCATTTGAAAGTAAATTTCATTTGAATGAAGTTCAGCCTTTACTAGCTTTCTCAGGATTTGACCTTTCCATAGTCACAAACTTTTTTTACCTCTGTAACTTAAGGATGTGTTTGAAAAGTCACATCTCATATATATGAAAATTGGAGATTAATAAAAAAAAATTCTTCACCCAAAAAAAACTCTACCCCACAGAGTGGTTTTATTATTTTTTATGTACTAGTCTTAGGGTACGCGCATTGCGCGTGTTCCCCGTGTCAATAAGTAAATAATTTTTAAAAACTCACGTAAGTATTATATTAAACAATATCTTTGAGTTATAATAAAAATAAAATCTATAACTTTCTAATATATATATATATATATATATATATATATATTGATCTTAAATCCAACCCAACGAAAGTCCTTAAGTTTTGTAAGAATATCTTATGAAAATTATGGTTATTTTTATGCTTTAGTATCGAACAAACAAGTAAAAAAAGTTACTTTTATCACGATGATGTTGACTTGCAACTCCTATAAAATTTAATAATTGAAAATATAAGTTTTAAAAATAACTGATGTTGAGTCAATAATTTACAATAATAAACTAATATATAAAAAATATAGGGAGTTGTCATTAAATAATTAACAATAACTCATTTAGAATATATTTTATCTTCTATTTTCATCCTTATTGCTTCAAGTTTGCATACGTTAATAGAAAAATAATAATTGATTGTATGTTATTTTACAATTATTGAGTAAATTTTGTACATTTATAGATGATGTTTGCAAGTCAAAACAATTATTGAGTGTAGCTTTAAATATTATATAAAATTTTAATTAATTTTAAATTTTTAAATATTAAAAAAATATGACATGGAAAGTATTATAATTATGATACAAACTTCAAATAAGTACATAATTTACTTAAACTAAAATCTTAATTGATTTAAAATTTAAAATATTAGAATTTTCATATAATCCATATAAAGAGTTATTTAATAACTAATTTTTTTGTTGATTTAAAAATTTAATATTAAATAAATAATTAAATATCGTGAACAAATTTTTTTATATATAATAATTAATAAAGGAGATAAATAAATATTACTAACGTTTTGAAATCCTTTTTTTTTTGGTCAAAAGGAAGAACTTATATTGAAAATAGTTAAACAGTACTAGTAGTACATGGAACAGGATGCACCATAGGCATCGTAGTAGCTAAGCTAGAGTGCATAAGATTAACTACAGGAGCCCCAACATGGGGATCAGTACTAGATAATAAGTCAGAAGTAGATATTACATTTGTATTACAAAAGCTAGATATAGCAGGGAGCAATACGACCCGGATTTCCCACCCTGGGGAGTCGTGATGGCGCCTACTCGTAGAAGCTAGGCAAGCCGCGAAATATAGAAATCACTAACTCTCATATTTTAACCCTTTTTAACAACTTAGATTAACAGGTAATCAACATTGAATATTAACGATAAACAGAACAAACGGAAGACTTAAACAGATAAAATAACCAAAGCCAATACTACAATGCTGTCACGACCCAATTTAGGATTGTGACCGGCGCTTAGGAGCAAGTGCTCCCAAGTAAGCCTCATCGGTAATTTTACAAAAAATCGGACAGAGTTTCCCCTATTTTTGGACCATCCCAAAAATTTTCCTGTCTCAAATCAACAACCAAACATCCTAATATCATACAAAACAATTGACAACTGGTCAATTAACCAATACAAGTCTCCACCATAACTAAACCACCAACTACCCACTACAAATACTAATTTATCTCCAACTTTGATAAATGAGAACGATACTCAACATAAGACTATAATAACAAAAGAATACTCATGACACTAAAATAATGACTATGGAGCGACTCTAAAAATTCAATAAAAAGACCATAACAATAACTAAAATCTCTGCCCACGCGAACAAGTGCGAGGCTCACCGAGAAATATCGACCTGTGCGCTTTAATTAACGAAATCCTCGCCTACGTCAACTGCTGTCTCTGTAAAAAAAATAGCGGGGAATGAGTCGCTAGCTCAGTGAGTAATAACACTTAACCACAACTGTTTTTATTTGGAAACAAGTCAGAAACATGCTAGTATCTCAAAGAGAAAATACATAAAAATGTCCTTTCAGAAACAATAAATAATTTTCAGTCTCATCACCCTTTTCTTGTAGTAAAATATAATTAACAATTCAGTAATAAGCTCGGTAACTACTGTAAAATATCAGTATTCACATTTTGGGAGGTTTCAATGAACGGATCATATAATCGGTATACTGTGGACTTCTTTACAAGAAGTCATATATAACAGTAGTCCCTACTCGAGGGAAATCGGTAACGGTATGCTAGTTCTACCTTCCCACTAGCGAGGGCTATAACGGTAATCGGTAATTACAAGGTGCACCAGGTCTAACGAACCCGCCGTTAGCTACGGGATCCTTCAATGTCTACTTCCATTTATACTTGTCTCTGTAATCTGTATATACTCGTAGAAACTATTTTAAAACAATATAGGGAATTTCGGTTCTTATCAAATCATATAATTTTCTTTCGATAACAGTAAATTCAAGTAACGGTAAAATAGATCTAGTGACAACGAAAATATTTAAAACCACGATATTCATCTCAAATAACTATTTCGGTATCATATCGAGTAAAAGACTTGTCCCACATGCAACTCAAAATAATCGGTAACATATTCATATTAAAAATCATGTATAAATCATGAAAGTTATGAAAACACAAATTGCGGTAAGATTACTACTCACAGTACTCGTGCCGAAACACCAAATGCTTCACCTCAAGCAACTCGTACAAATTCCTCCAATCAATCTATAATTACATAATATCGATCTCATGTTAATTTCCTTATTTACGCTAATTCATAGCTATTTTAGAATACTCAATTATCGGGGTTCATGTTTGGATCTTAATTTGTGGATTTATATATATCCCCATATGAGTAATTACTAATTTATCAACTCCAACCTATTCATATAATTTATTACTCCAAATTTCATAAAGTTCTATTGGTTTTGGAAGAAAATTCTCAATTGTATGAATGAAGTAGTGTAATTTCTATTACTCTGTAGAATCTTCCAATCAAGAGAATCAAAATTAAAATCTACCAGAAGAAAAAATTTAAGTAATACCCGTAAGAGGCAATTAGTGCTTAAGATTCCTCAACAGTTATAGCTATGGCTCCAATTCGCTGCACCCACTTCTTCCTCCTTCTTTTTCTCTTTTCCTTCTTTCTTTCGCTGCTCTTTTTTTATTTTTTTTCTGCTGAAGCTTTTGCTTCTTTCCCCTTCCCTAACCCTTGTTTTTTTCTTTTTTTTTTTTGTTTTGTTCAGAAGGTGGGCTACGGCCCTTTTGTGTTGGGATCCCATTTCCCTTTTTTTGTTTTGTTTTATTTGTTGGTTCCTTTTTTTTTGGGATTTAAATTATTTTCTAAATGTCCAATATGCCCTCACTTAAAATATTGGGATATTACAAATGCCAATATACTCCTCTACCCGGAATCTGGTGTCACAATATCACGGACTGTCTATGAGTACTACATACAAGTGTCTGAAAAAGAAAATACAGTCTGTCTCGGAAGCAAGTGAAAATAGAACACATAATAAGATAGAAGAGAACGCCGGGCCTGCGGACGCCTGCAGGACTACCTCGGGATCTCTAGCTGGACTGAAGGCAGCCTCTCCAAGTGCTACTGTCCAAAAGCTGCTCCGGGATCTACACATAGTGCAGAGTGTAGCATCAGCACAACTGACCCCGTGTGCTGAGAAGTGCCTGGCCTAATCCCGGCGAAGTAGTGACGAGGCTAGGACCAGACTTCAGATAAACCTGTGCAGTTATATAATATACAGCGGAAAATAAAATAGAAATAAACAAATAAATATGGGAGGGGGTACATGCTGCGGGGAAAATACCAAGTCCAACAGTAATTTAAGAGAAACATAAGAGAACAATCTAAGATCTACAACAATCGATAATAACACTGTTGCGGCGCGCAACCCGATCCAACTGTATCATTGCTGTGGCGTGCAACCCGATCCATTTATATCATTATTGCGGCGTGCAACCCGATCCATTTATATTTATTGTTGCAGCGTGCAACCCGCTCCATTTATATCATTGTTGCGGCGTGCAACCCGATCCATTTATATTATTGTTGCGGCGTGCAACCCGATCCAAACATAACAATGTTGCGGCGTGCAACCCGATCCATATGTATACAATCAACAACAATGACAGCAAGAGTCCCGACAAGGGATCAATAAGGAACTACGCTATCCCGGCAAGAGAAATTGACAGTATAAGTAAATACGTCCCGGCAAGGGAGAAACAGCTATAACCAATCTTGTTCCAACATCTAGCAACCTTAGCAAACACCAATACTCAATCATAAGTAATTCCCACGAGAACAATCTAAATCCTTGCTCAATACCGAGAATCATCAATTTAAGCATCTGTAGTATCATTTAAGCACACAGTAAATTGCCATTTAAGACTCACGGTCATGCTTGACACCAACGTATAGATACTCGTCACCATGCCTATACGTCGTACTCAACAAGAAGCAAATAACAAATAGGACACAACTCTTAATCCCTCAAGCTAAGGTTAGACCGAACACTTACCTCGAACTTTCACGGCCAACTCAAGCCTCAAACACCGCCTTTCCTTTTGAATTTGGCTCCAAATCAATCGTATCTAGACATAATTGACTTAATAACATCAATAAATGCTAAACAATCCAATTCCAATGCTTAATTATAGCTTTCCTATCATTCTTCCCAAAAAGTCAAAAATTGATCCCGGGCCCGCTTGGTCAAAATACGAGGTTCGGACCAAAACCCGATCACCCGTTCACCCATGAGCCCGAATATATAATTAGTTTTGAATTCCGACCCCAAAACGAGGTCAAATTCCCAAATAATCAAAAAGCCCTAACTCTACCCAAATCCCTAATTTTCTACCCTTAATCTCATATTTTAGGCCTAGAAATCTAGTGGGTGTTGATATAAATGGGAGAAAACGAGCTTAGGATTACATACCTATGAAGCTATGGTGAAGTTCCTCTTCAAAAATCGCCCAAGAGGTGTGGAGAAGATGAAGTTTATGAAAAAATGGTGGAATTCCCGTAATACATTCTGTTTTTTAAACTTAAAAATAACTGGGCAAATTTGGTCTACGCGTTCGAGATAGGCTCATCGTGTTCGTGATGAGTTAGGCCTGACAGACCTTCGCGTTCGCGAAAAAGGGCTCGTGTTCGCGGAGCACTAACCCTTCGAGCCATCGCGTTCGCGTCCAGGTGGTCGCGTTCACGTAGGTATAATACCCCTCCCCCTGCCCAGGCTCATAAGCCTTCCCGTTCGCATTACCAGGTCTGTGTTCGTGAAAGGAAGACCCCCGCAAAGCTTCGCATTCGCGACATGGGTCTCGCGTTCGCGTAGAAGGAAATTTCCTTCAGCATGAATAACTCATCGCGTTCACGAGGGTTGATAAGGCAGGATTTTAACATGTTTTATGCCCCTACTTGCCTATGCTTTGGTTATAAATTGCTACAAAATAGTCCCAATATGCTCACAAGTTGTGCTTGATTGCAGGTTTGATCGACAAAGTGATGAAATGTCAAAGATCGGCTCAAAAGGAGTGAAACCTGCTTAAGTATCAAAGATTAAGTGAATTGAGGAAAAGAGGGCCTAGTGCGGACCGCGCAAAAGTGAATGCGGCCGCACTAGGAGGTTCAAAGACATGGCTAGTTTGGGCTTAAGGCTACGCGGCCGCGGTACTCGTTACGCGGTCCGCGGTGGTGACTTCGCGGCCGCACTACCTTTTTGTGCAGTCCGTGGAGCCGAGGTTCAGAGAGATGTGAAATCCCAAGTGTTAATCCACGCGGTCCGCGGTCCTCAAGATCAGAGAAGCTGAAAGTTGAAGTTAAAGAGCCAGTGCAGCCGCGGTCCTTTTTGTGCGGTCCGCACTGACCCCGCAGGGGTATTTTTGTCCAGTTTTTCCAGCCTAGTATAAATAGAACATTTTACCATTTTTAGGTTATCTTTTGTATCTTCTGACTTCAGACGTGAGCTGCGCCGAGTATTGTAGCCATTTTTGGCAGATTATTGTAGTTTCTTCTTAGTAATCAATTAATATGCTTAGTTCTTCATCTATTTCTTCAATTTATGTATCTAGCATGAGTAGTTAAACCCATTAGCTATGGTTGTGGCTCAACCCTAGTGTGGGTAATTGATGGGTGTTGCCATCTAGGGTTAGATTGACTATGGGTGTTTGCTATTTGGGTTGATTTTATGTTTTAATTTCTAATTTGTGGTTGCAAACACTGATTCAAGCTTTGTGGGTTTAACTCCTCTTGAGAAAGAGAGTCTATGACCCCAAAATTGACCCAACAAGGAATTGGGATGGACTCATGAGAAATGATAGTCCCAATTAACGGGTTAAACCTCGAGAGAGTAATCACCCTACTTGAACCCTAGTTGCTTCATCTAATTTGCCTACCCATTTGGTCTCGGGAGAGTCAATTGGGCAAAATCACTCTCTCTACCGAGAGGTGTGAGAGTGGGTAAAATTGTGCAACGGTTATAGCATAAGCCCCAATTATGTCAATCGAACCTTAGTAACATCTACTCGTCAATTAGCCACCTAGGTGATGCCACGACCCTACTGCCCTTCTTCCCATTAGATATAACTCTAGCAATTATTCGGTAGCATAATCTAGATTCAACTAGTAGCTTTATAACAATAGTTTATAATTGAAAAACCCAAAAATGATAAGAAGATCAATTAAGAGCATACACGCACTTCTAGTCTAGATAGATACCCAGCTCCAATTTCTAGCTCCCTTTGGAAATCGATCCCGACCCTCATATCGAGTAAAAGCTATTGCGACCCTCTCTCGCTACTTTTTAGTGGTGCAGAGTAGGCAGCGATCAAGGGTCCTCCAGCGAATGCGAAGAAGAAAATACCAGAATACCAGCAACTGAAAAACCTGCAACTTTTTAAGAGTTTCAAAACCTTCCGAAACACATCCGAAACTCACCCGAGCCCTCGGGGCTCCAAACCAAACATACGTACTGACTCAAAAACATCATATGAACTTATCCGTGCGATCAAATCTCCAAAATAACCTCTTAAATAACGAACTAAACCTCAAAATCAATGAAATTTCTCAAAACTTCTTTAAATAATGAATTTTTCATTTAAGGTCCGAATTACGTTAAATGGATCCCGTTTCTTACCAAACTTTACCGACAACACATATAAATTATATTGAACCTGTACCGGGCTCCGGAACCATAATACGGGCTCGATACCACAGATTTTACATAGCATTTCACTTTCAAAAACCTTTATATCTTTCAGAAAATAATTTCTTTTAAAAATTCATTTCTCGGACATGGGACCTCGGAATTCAATTACGGGCATACGCCCAAGTCCCATATTTTTCCACGGACCCTCCGGGACCGTCAAATCACGGGTCCGGGTCCGTTTACCCAAAATGTTGACCGAAGTCAACTTAAATGCATTTTAAGCCAAAATTTTAATATTTTCACAGATTTTCACATATAGGCTTTCTAACTACGCGCCCGGACTGCGCACGCAAATCGAGGTGATGCTAAAAGAGGTTTTAAGGCCTCGAAACGTAGAATTTAATTTAAAAACAAGTGATGACCTTTTGGGTCATCACATCCTCCACCTCTAAAACAACCGTTCGTCCTCGAACGGACTGAAGAAGGAAGTACCTGAGTCGGGGAAAAGATGGGGATAACGGCTCCGCATATCGGACTCGGACTCGGACTCGGACTCCCAGGTCGATGCCTCAGCAAGCTGACCCCTCCACTGAACACGTACAGAAGGAAAACTCTTCGACCTCAACTAACGAACCTGCCAGTCTAGAATAGCTACCGGCTCCTCCTTGTAAGACAAGTCCTTGTCCAACTGGACAGTGCTGAAATCTAACACGTGGGATGGATCGTCGTGATATTTCCGAAGCATGGACACATGAAACACTGGTTGCACGGCTGATAAGCTAGGCGACAATGCAAGTCTATAAGCCACCTCTCCCACTCGGTCAAGAATCTCAAACGGGCCAATGAACCTAAGGCTAAGCTTGCCCTTCTTCCCAAATCTCATCACGCC
>NW_017671211.1:232382-295444 GCF_001879085.1 Nicotiana attenuata | reverse complement strand
AAATAACCAAAGCCAGTACTACAATGCCAATATACTCCTCTACCCGGAATCTGGTGTCACAATATCACGGACTGTCTATGAGTACTACATACAAGTGTCTGAAAAAGGAAATACAGTCTGTCTCAGAAACAAGTGAAAACAGAACACATAATAAGATAGAAGAGAACGTCGGGCCTGCGGACGCCTGCAGGACTACCTCGGGATCTCTAGCTGGACTGAAGGCAGCCTCTCCAAGTGCTACTGTCCAAAAGCTGCTCCGGGATCTGCACATAGTGCAGAGTGTAGCATCAGCACAACTGACCCCGTGTGCTGAGAAGTGCCTGGCCTAACCCCGGCGAAGTAGTGACGAGGCTAGGACCAGACTCCAGATAAACCTGTGCAGTTATATAATATACAGCGGAAAATAAAACAGAAATAAACAAATAAAGATGGGAGGGGTACATGCTGCGGGAAAAATACCAAGTCCAGCAGTAATTTAAGAGAAACATAAGAGAATAATCTAAGATCTACAGCAATCGATAATAACACTGTTGCGGCGCGCAACTCGATCCAACTGATCATGTTGCGGCGTGCAACCGATCCATTTATATCATTTTTGCGGCGTGCAACCCGATCCATTTATATCATTGTTGCGGCATACAACCCGATCCATTTATATCATTGTTGCGGCGTGCAACCCGATCCATTTATATCATTGTTGCGGCGTACAACCCGATCCATATATATACAATCAACAACAATCATAGCAAGAGTCCCGGCAAGGGATCAATAAGGAACTAAGCTATCCCGGCAAGGGAAATCGACAGTATAAGTAAACGTCCCGGTAAGGGAGAAACAGCTATAACCAATCTTGTTCCAACATCTAGCTACCTCAGCAAACACCAATACTCAATCATAAGTAATTCCCACGAGAACAATCTAAATCCTTGCTCAATACCGAGAATCATCAATTTAAGCATCCTTAGTATCATTTAAGCACACAATAAATTGCCATTTAAGACTCACGGTCATGCTTGACACCAACTTATAGATACTCATCACCATGCCTGTACGTCGTACTTAACAAGAAGCAAATAGCAAATAGGACACAACTCCTAATCCCTCAAGCTAAGGTTAGACCAAACTCTTACCTCAAACTTTCACGGTCAACTCAAGCCTCAAACACCGCCTTTCCTTTTGAATTTGGCTCCAAATCAATCATATCTAGACATNACATCGGATGCCCTAATCCTCAACTGATGGTAGCCAGATCTCAAGTCAATCTTTGAAAATACCTTGGCACCCTGAAGCTGATCAAACAAATCATCAATCCTCGGCAGCGGATACTTATTGTTGATCGTAACCTTGTTCAAATGCCGGTAATCAATACACATTCTCATCGACCCATCCTTCTTCTTAACAAACAACACTGGCGCACCCCAAGGCAAAACACTAGGTCTAATGAAACCCTTCTCAAGCAAGTCTTGCAATTGCTCCTTCAACTCTTTCAACTCAAGCGGGGCCATACGATACAGCGGGATAGAAATGGGCTAAGTGCCCGGACCCAAATCAATGCAAAAGTCAATATCCCTGTCGGGTGGCATACCTGGTAGGTCTGAAGGAAATACCTCAGGAAATTCCCGAACCACGGGCACAGAATCAATAGAAGGGACCTCAGCACTAGAATCACGAACTTAGGCCAAATAGGCCAAACACCCCTTCTCGACCATACGCCGAGCCTTCATATAAGAGATAACACTACAGGTAGAATGACCAGGAGTCCCTCTCCACTCTAAATGAGGTAAACCCGGCAAGGCTAAGGTCACAGTCTTGGCATGACAGTCCAAGATAGCGTGGTAAGGTGATAACTAGTCCATCCCCAATATAACATCAAAATCAACCATGTACAGAAGCAACAAATCTACATGAGTCTCAAGACCCCCAATCATCACAATACAAGAACGATGGACTCGATCTACCACAACAGAATCACCCACCGGTGTAGACACATATATAGGGGCACTCAAGGAATCACTAGGCATGACCAGATACGGTGCAAAATAAGATGACACATAGGAGTAGGTAGACCCTGGATCAAATAAAACTAAAGCATCACTGCCACAAACCATAATAGTACCTGTGATAACTACATCGGAAGCCTCAGCCTCAGGCCTGGCTGGAAGAGCAAAACATTGGGACTGGGCCCCACTACCCTGGACTACATCTTTGGGACGGCCTGCATCTGGCTGGCCTCCACCTCTAGCGATCTGAGCTCTACCTCTAGCACCTCTATCTCCACCTCTAGCACCTCTACCCCCACCTCTAGCTGGCTGGGCGGGCTGTGGAACACCTGGTGCTTGGACCGTAGCACGGGAACCCTGCTGCTGCGACTGAGTACCCACCAATCCCGGACAAGCCCACCACACTCATAGCATCCACCTAAGTGTTGCGGCTGAGGAAACTGAGACTGACCCTGGCGACCTGAATGACCACCCCGAAAACTCTGGAGCGGCGGTGCACTGGTAGGAGCTGGTGGTGCACTGTGGGGCTGCTGATCAGAATACTGCATATGAGAACCACGGCCACTTGAAGCACCGTGAGAAACCCGAAGTGCTGACTGAAAGGGCCTAGGAGGATGGCCTCTACCATACGAATCCCTGCCTCCAGACGAGGCACCACTGAATCTGCCTGAATGACGGGGTCTCTTGTCCGACCCATGACCACCTCCCTGCGACAGAACCATCTCCACTCTCCTGGCCACATTGGCCGCCTCCTGGAAAGTAATCTCACTCCCAGTCTCCCTAGCCATCTGAAGTCGAATCGGCTGAATAAGCCCCTCAATGAACCTCCTCACCCTCTCTCTCTCGGTGGGGAGTATGACAAGAGCATGACGAGCCAACTCGATGAATCTGGTCTCATACTGAGTAACAGTCATAGAACCCTGCTGGAGACGCTCAAACTGCCTCCGATATGCCTCTCTCTGAGTGATGGGGAGAAACTTCTCCAAAAATAGCTGAGTGAAATGCTCCCACGTCATAGCTGGTGATTCGGCTGGTCTAGCCAAGCAATAATCTCTCCACCAATTCTTGGCGGATCCAGATAAACGAAAAGTAGCAAAATCGAACCCATTGGTCTCAACTATCCCCATGTTCCTGAGAACCTCATGACAGCTGTCTAGATAATCCTGGGGATTCTCAGAAGATGCACCGCTAAAAGTAGTAGTGAAGAGCTTGGTGAACCTGTCCAATCTCCACAAAGCATCGGCAGACATAGCTGCTCCATCACTGGTCTGAGCTACCATACCCGGCTGAACTACTCCAACTGGCTGAGCTGCCGGAGTCTGAAATTGGGGAGCCATCTGCTCCGGAGTGCGAGTAGCAGGAGTCTGGGCTCCTCCTCCAGCCTGAGAGACGGTTGGTGCTACAGGAAGCAAGCCTGCCCGGGCGACACTCTCCATAAGGCCCACTAGACGGACCAGAGCATCCTGGAGTACTGGGTAGCAATAAACCCCTCTGGGACCTGAGCTGGGCCCACCGGAACTGCCTGGGCCGAAACCTCATCATCAAATTCAACCTGAGGCTTCGCCGCTGGTGCTGCTGCTCTGGGCTGAGCTCTGCCCCTGCCTCGGCCTCTAGCACGGCCTCGGCCTTGCCCTCTACCCCTCGTGGGAGCTGTTGCTGGGGGCTCGGGCTGCTGATTGGTGGATGAGGAAGCGCATGTACTCGCCATCTACGAAAAAATAGAGTAGAAATTCAATTACATTGAGAAACCAAACCGCACGACAAAAAGAAATGTGAAGTGTTTCCTAACTCTGTAGCCTCTAGGGGATAAATACAGACATCTCCGTATCGATCCCTCAGACTCTACTAAGCTTGTCCGTGAATTGTGACACCTATGTAACCTAGAGCTCTGATACCAACTTGTCACGACCCGGATTTCCCACCCTCAGGAGTCATGATGGCGCTAGGCAAGCCGCGAAATATAGAAATCACCAACTCTCATATTTTAACCCTTTTTAACAACTTAGATTAACAGGTAATCAACATTGAATATTAACGATAAACAGAACAAGCGGAAGACTTAAACAGATAAAATAACCAAAGCAGTACTACAATGCCAATATACTCCTCTACCCGGAATCTGGTGTCACAATATCACGGACTGTCTATGAGTACTACATACAAGTGTCTGAAAAAGGAAATACAGTCTGTCTCAGAAACAAGTGAAAACAGAACACATAATAAGATAGAAGAGAACGTCGGGCCTGCGGACGCCTGCAGGACTACCTCGGGATCTCTAGCTGGACTGAAGGCAGCCTCTCCAAGTGCTACTGTCCAAAAGCTGCTCCGGGATCTGCACATAGTGCAGAGTGTAGCATCAGCACAACTGACCCCGTGTGCTGAGAAGTGCCTGGCCTAACCCCGGCGAAGTAGTGACGAGGCTAGGACCAGACTCCAGATAAACCTGTGCAGTTATATAATATACAGCGGAAAATAAAACAGAAATAAACAAATAAAGATGGGAGGGGGTACATGCTGCGGGAAAAATACCAAGTCCAGCAGTAATTTAAGAGAAACATAAGAGAATAATCTAAGATCTACAGCAATCGATAATAACACTGTTGCGGCGCGCAACTCGATCCAACTGTATCATTGTTGCGGCGTGCAACCCGATCCATTTATATCATTTTTGCGGCGTGCAACCCGATCCATTTATATCATTGTTGCGGCATACAACCCGATCCATTTATATCATTGTTGCGGCGTGCAACCCGATCCATTTATATCATTGTTGCGGCGTACAACCCGATCCATATATATACAATCAACAACAATCATAGCAAGAGTCCCGGCAAGGGATCAATAAGGAACTAAGCTATCCCGGCAAGGGAAATCGACAGTATAAGTAAACGTCCCGGTAAGGGAGAAACAGCTATAACCAATCTTGTTCCAACATCTAGCTACCTCAGCAAACACCAATACTCAATCATAAGTAATTCCCACGAGAACAATCTAAATCCTTGCTCAATACCGAGAATCATCAATTTAAGCATCCTTAGTATCATTTAAGCACACAATAAATTGCCATTTAAGACTCACGGTCATGCTTGACACCAACTTATAGATACTCATCACCATGCCTGTACGTCGTACTTAACAAGAAGCAAATAGCAAATAGGACACAACTCCTAATCCCTCAAGCTAAGGTTAGACCAAACTCTTACCTCAAACTTTCACGGTCAACTCAAGCCTCAAACACCGCCTTTCCTTTTGAATTTGGCTCCAAATCAATCATATCTAGACATAATCGACTTAATAACATTAATAAACTCTAAGCAATCCAATTCCAATGCTTAATTATATTCTTCCTATCATTCTTCCCAAAAAGTCAAAAATTGATCCCGGGCCCGCTTGGTCAAAACACGAGTTTCGGACCAAAACCCGATCACCCGTTCACCCACGAGCCCGAATATATAATTAGCTTTGAAATCCGACCCCAAAACGAGGTCAAATTCCCAAATAATCAAAAAGTCCTAACTCTACCCAAATCCCTAATTTTCTACCCTTAATCTCATGTTTTAGGCCTAGAAATCTAGTGGGTGTAGATAAAAATGGGAGAAAACGAGCTTAGGATTACATACCTATGAAGCTATGGTGAAGTTCCTCTTCAAAAATCGCCCAAGAGGTGTGGAGAAGATGAAGTTTATGAAAAATGGTGGAATTCCCGTAATACATTCTGTTTTTTGAACTTAAAAATAACTGGGCGAATTTGGTCTACGCGTTCGCGATGAGTTAGGGCTGACAGACCTTCGCGTTCGCGAAAATGGGCTCGCGTTCGCGGAGCACTAACCCCTCGAGGCATCGCGTTCGCGTCCAGGTGGTCGCGTTCGCGTAGGTATAATACCCCTCCCCCTGCCCAGGCTCATAAGCCTTCGCGCTACCAGGCCCGCGTTCCCGAAGGGAAGACCCCCCAAAGCTTCGCGTTCGCGACCTGGGTCTCGCATTCGCGTAGAAGGAAATTTCCTTCAGCATGAATGACTCATCCGAAACTCACCCGAGCCCTCGGGGCTCCAAACCAAACATACATACTGACTCAGAAACATCATATGAACTTATCCGTGCGATCAAATCACCAAAATAACCTCTTAAATAACGAATTAAACCTCAAAATCAATGAAATTGCTCAAAACTTCTTTAAACATATAGTTTTGCATTTTAAGGTCCAAATTACGTCAAATGGATCCCGTTTCTTACCAAACTTTACCGACAACACATATAAATCATATTGAACCTGTACCGGGCTCCGAAACCATAATACAGGCCCGATACCACAGATTTCATCATAGCATTTCACTTTCAAAAACCTTTATATTTTTCAGAAAACAATTTCTTTTAAAAATTCATTTCTCGGACTTGGGACCTCGGAATTCGATTCCGGGCATACGCCCAAGTCCCATATTTTTCCACGGACCCTCCGGGACCGTCAAATTACGGGCCCGGGTCCGTTTACCCAAAATATTGACCGAAGTCAACTTAAATGCATTTTAACCCAAAAATTCGATATTTTCACAGATTTTCATATATAGGCTTTTCGGCTACGCGCCCGGACTGTGCACGCAAATCGAGGTGATGCTAAAAGAGGTTTTTAAGGCCTCGAAACGCAGAATTTAATTTAAAAACAAGTGATGATATGAGCCTCCTTTGTATAGTTCCTTGCTGATCTTGCTGAAAATAAGGTGTGATAAAAGGTGGTGGGTTTGCAAAAAGTATGCATTTATTCTTAGCATGCATGGATCCATATTTAGCTAGACTGTCAGCAACACAATTCTGCTCTCTATAGATATGCTGGATGGATGGACTACCCAGCTGTAGAATGAACAACCTGCAATCATTAATAATGTTAGTATGATGCATAGTAGTTGTTTGGAACATACGGATGAGTTGTTGGGCGTCTGTTTCAATGATAAGTGGTGTGAGATTCTTTTGCACAACAATTTTCAGTCCCATGAGTAGTGCAAAGAGTTTTGTTCGTACGCTTGTACCGGGGTTTGATTGTCTTGCAAAACCCACAATCCAACTGCCTTGGTGGTTACGAAAGACTCCACCAATGCCATATTGTTTATGGGAAAATGAGGCAGATCCATCTATGTTAAGTTTATAATGATTTGCAGCGGGTGGATGCCATTTAATATAAACAGGTATGGCATGATTATTCTTTTTTTTTGTTTTGTGATTTGTTAAGTAATAATATTCCGCAGTTGTAGTAATTAGTAAGTGCACATGGTTTTAATTGGTAAGGTTCCATTTATACCCGAAGCGGCAATAGGACCAGACCCGCATTATATTTCGCCATGTGGATGATGCATTTCTTTTTATAAGATGCGTTGGACATAGATATGTGTGTAAAAGTACTTGAGCCCAAAGTTGATTGGGATTTTGAAAAAGCCTCCATGCAAGACTCGCGTGCAACGCTTTATTTTTGAGTGAGAGATTTTGTATACCCAATCTTCCTTGGTCTAATGATTGAGTTACAGTATTCCACTTAATAAGATGCAATTTTTTCTTTTGAGAAGTTGTACCCCAAAAAAAATTTTGTTGATAGCGGGTAAGATATGAAAGTATAGAGGTAGGTATTATGTTATATTGCATGAGGTGATTTAGTAGTTGGTTGAGAGTAGAGCAAATGAGTGTTGTCCTACCTAATTTTGATAAAAAAATTATTTTCCAACCTGCTAATTTATTTTTGAAATTATCAAGTAAGAATTGGTAATCCCGTTTTGAAGGAGGTTTTGTAAAGATAGGAAATCCTAAATATCTTTCAAAAGTTTTTCCTTCTTTCATATGGAAGAGTTGGAGAACTGATGTTCTAGTAAGGACTGGACAGTTATTTGAGAAGAAGTTATTCGATTTTTGGAAATTTATAGTTTGGCCTGAGTGCTTGGTAAAGTGGGCAAGAGTATCAACAATGGAATCACATGTAGTAGGAGTAATTTTTGTTGTGAGTATAATGTCATCAGCAAAAAATAAATGAGAAAGCTGAGGTCTCATTTTAGCAAGGGAGATTGGTTGCCAAGAATGGTAATCAACTGCTGTGTTGATTGTGCGCGAGAGCATTTCAAGACAAATGATAAATAGATATGGCGATAACGGGTCGCCTTGTCTTAGGCCTCTAGCAGGTATGAAATATTCAGATGGGTTTCCATTAATAATAATGGCGGTAGATGTAGTGGTGATACAGGACATAATTAGTTGAGTAAAAGTTGGAGGAAATTGAAGGGTAACAAGTGTGTAATATATGAAAGACCATTCCAATTTATCAAAAGCTTTTTCAAGATCCAATTTTATAAGCATATTAGAATTTTTACCTTTCATTTTTTGGAACCTAGTAATTATCTCCTGTACTATAAGGGCATTATCTGCAGCTCTTCGATTTTTCTGAAAACTAGATTGAGTAGGATTAATAAGGTGTTCCAGCATTGGTTTAAGCCTATTTGCAATTATTTTTGTAATAAGCTTATAAATAGTATTGCATAGACTGATAGGTCGATATTGGGAAATAGAAGATGCATGTTTATGTTTAGGGATTAGGCAAATTAGAGTCTTGTTAATGTTAGGGTATGTCTTGTGATCAAGGAAAGCCTTATGACAAAAGTATTTTACTGAATTTCCAATGATGTGCCAATATTTTTGATAA
Source organism: Nicotiana attenuata (assembly GCF_001879085.1). Classification (NCBI taxonomy): domain Eukaryota; kingdom Viridiplantae; phylum Streptophyta; class Magnoliopsida; order Solanales; family Solanaceae; genus Nicotiana; species Nicotiana attenuata. Next base: position 286,771 of record NW_017671211.1, on the reverse strand, counting down.
AAGAAAGGGTGTAGTCCATCTGGACCTGGAGCCTTGAATGGTTTGAAAGAGTGTAATGCTTTAAGGATTTCGTGATCTTGGAGGGGTTGAGTTAAGGAAATTTGTTCATGCAGAGTTAGAACATTAGAAGGTTGGATTAAAGGATGTCGATTGGAATAAATTTTTTGTGTTGTGAATAGAGACTGGTAATAATTGATAATATTTAGTTTAATGACTCTAGGGTCAGTTAGCCAGTTGCCCCCTTGGTCTTGTAGAGCAGTTATACGATTATGTCTTCGACGATTTAAAGTGGAGAGGTGGAAAAAATTCGTGTTTGCATCTCCATCATTTAACCAGTTAATACGGGACTTTAGTTTCCAGAAATCCTCCTCGAGTTTGAGAATAAGATTAAAATCAGATTGTAATTGGCATTTCAAATTATGTAAAAAGGTACTGGTAGGATAATTGGGTGAAGATTGAATACCTCCTAAACGAGCCAATATTTTCTGCTTCCGTTTAAAAATATTTCCAAAAGTTAATTTATTCCATTCTTGTACAATATCAGTGAAATTTTCAATTGCTGGGAGTAATTGTAAATTATTATTCCAAGCTTCTTGAACTAAGGCAGGGAAGGTAGGATGTGTAGCCCAGATAGTTTCAAACTGAAATTTTTTTTCGAGGTAGAGGGCAGTGGTGTAGTTGTAATAAGAGGGGACAATGATCAGAATGTGTACGTGGGAGGTGTATGACAAGTGCATCAGGGTAATGCCTAATCCAGTCGTAGTTTGCTAAGAGACGATCAATACGTTCGAGAATATTATGATGATTATAACGACCATTTTTCCAAGTATAACGACTACCTTTATAGCCTAAATCAGTAAGGTTACAATAATTTATGTTGTCTATGAACTTATTTGACCTTGAATTATTAATCTGTTGGCCTCCAAATTTATCATTAGCATGAGTCATGTCATTAAAATCCCCCTATGAGCCAAGGTCCCTTGTAATTATCATACATGCACATAAGATTATGCCAAAGAATATGTCTATTACCTAAATCATTAATAGCGTAAATTGCACTTAACATCCACTTGAAAGTAGAGGGGTGTACCTGAATGTGGCAATGTATTTCTTGTCGTGTAGTTGCCACTGGTTCTACTATGAGCACGTCACAATGCCATAAAATGGCTATACCTCTCGACTGTCCAATAGCATCCTCCTCAATTAGACCAGTGAAGTTAAACTCCTCTTTCAAATTTTGATGATCTTGACAGTGTATTTCCAATAGCACAACCAAAGAAGGACGATTGTAGTTAAGAAGAGATCGGAAGTTACGTCGAAAATCAGCAGACTGAGCTCCTCTACAATTCCATATAATGAAATTCATATGAGTATCATCAGGGGTGAGCAGTGGCCTGCTCTGTGATTTCCTCAGTGTAGTGGTGCTCTCTCCTGGACGCAGACGGAGTGTTGGCATTAGGAGCATTGCATATTTTCCCACGTCTGGATTGGTGGTGGTCCTGATGCAAAGGGATGTTGTCATTAGATTTGAGGGACAACGTATGTAAATTTTTCTTTCGTATTCCTCTTTCTGGATAAAAACCTTTATTCCATCGAGCCATGCATGTACTGGTCGTGTCTCCCCGTTGTAAAGTACTGCTGCTTCGAGTTCTTCTTGAAACGCTCTGTTTTGTGCTGCTTGATTATGAAGATTTGGTGGGGATTGTGGTGGGGATAGAAGAGGAGGTGTAAGGGGTTCCAATAAGGGAGTGGGTGGCTGTGGGACTGAGTAGGGTTGTATCCATGGTGTTGCCAGAGTTTGGAGAGGGGGTGGATAAAAAGGCAGTTGAAGAAAGTGTGGGTGAAGATGAATGGGGTCCCAAATTAGTGTTGGTAGTTGGAGAGGATGATATGGTGCAAGATATGGGCTTTGCATCATAGACCAATGGTACCTGCCATAGAGTTCCGTCCCTAGGGTCATTCCCTTCATTACTATTTGCGCAAGGTCCAGTGGATTGTTAATAAGGATTGTCACTTCCTGATGATTTACCTCCATTGTGAAGGTTAGAGAATGATTCTGAAGGGCTATCTCTAGCCAAGATGATGGTTATGTCGTTGCATGGGGTGTTTGAGCAGTGTATATTATGGTGTTGGGTTCCATGATGAGATGTGAAGGAGGAGTGAGTATGGATTGTGAAGATGGTTGAGACGATGAATGTTCTGCCTGTTGGTAGTATTGGTGTTTCTGTGGAAATGATTGAAGTTGTTTGGAAACATCTTGTGTATTTGAAGGAGGGGATAAGGGATGATGAGTGAGATGTATAGAAGTTGGGAGCTGATTTATCGAGGAAGATATATCAGTGGTGGAATTGAACGGCGGAGTAATATGAGGTGAAAAATGTTTGTGAGATTGATGGATAGGTTGTGGAGTGTTAGTAGGTTGTATAGCCTCAGTTATGGTTTGCATGGAGGATGCAGTATTTTGGCGTGATTGGGAGGGTAAACCGCCATTGGTATTAGAAGGGTGATGATTATGTAGGGTTTGTACTAGGTTATGTAGGGGTGCTGTGTGGTATTGGGTTGAGTGTGGTGATAGGTCTTGCATGTGGGTTGGGGTATCGTGTCCGTGTGCATGGGTTTGGATAGGTGTTGGAATGTGTTTGTTGTGATTGGGCCGTAGGGATAAGTTGGTCGATTAGGGAATGAGGGTTAATTGAAGGATTGACTTTATTAGGAATTAAAAAATCATCCTTTTCATTATTTAATAAAGTGTTAAATTTATTATTAGTTAAAAAAGCTGACGTGGCACCTTTATTGTTAGTTAAAACAACTGATGTGGACGCTTTAGTAATAATATTATTTTGTGCAGGATTAATGGGGTTAATAGACAGATTATTGAACAGTAGTTTGCTAGGGTTTTTGATTACATCTATATGATTCATGTGCTTACCTGATAATGGTGAATATGAAGAAGGGGAAACTGTCGTGGATTGTTTAAAGATTTGTTTGATGGCAGGTGTTTTCATCATAGATTTCTTTGGAAACTGTACAAGCTTCCATTCATCATGAGTATGAATGGGGAAATTCAAAGGGATATCTGTATGGTTTGAGGTTGAGGATTGTTTTAACGAAGCGAAATCTGTGGGAGAATTTGGGGGTGGTTTATAAGAACATACCCTTTGGTTATGGCCAAGTCGACCACAGTTAACACAAAGCAGATTTAATCCTTCGTAAAGGATAGTTTGATTGAGGTTGCCTATAAAGAGATGAGTTTTTAACGGTTAATCCAAAGGTACCTCAACAAATAATCTTGCATATCTGCTCCGTGTTGTTGTAGAGGTGCATGCATCAACTGTAAGTAATTTTCCTATTGTATTTCCCAATTTTTGCGATAGTTGAATGTCGTAAAATTCGATTGGTAATTCTGGCAGATGTAACCATATGGCTGAAGATGTGATCTTTATTTCAGAAGCCATAAATTTTGGTTCCCATTGACGGACGGAGAGAAAATGGTTCAAAACGAACCAAGGTCCATCCTGCAAAGCATGAAGTTTGTTTTCCTCCTTTTTTCTAATTTGAGAAGGAAAAAGTCAGATCCTAGATCAATTAGTGGAAGATTTTCAGTTGGTTTCCATTGTGCATAAATTTTTTGCCGAAGAAGTTGGTGTTCAACCTTTCGACCAAAAACCTTGATAATGACAGCATGTTTCCATGGAGCATAAAGCCTGGTTTTTTCTTCAAGTGTTAGAGGAATGAAATTGGAAGGATCAGTTGGTGCCTTTGTTTCGTCAAAGATATCTAGACTAGGGTTTGTTGAGGAAGTGTTGTTGGTATGGGAAGGGATACTATTGTGGGAGAGAAGGGTACGAAGGTAGGATTTAGTAGTGAAATCTCCTGTTTGTGGTCGGGAAACAGTGGATTCGATATTCATGGTAGCTGCAGTGATACCCGGTAGTTTGGGTGGTAATGAAGATGAAGGTTCGTATGGTTGAGGGTTCACAGGGTTCATATGGTTGAAGATATCTGATTTTTTTTATTTTATTTTATTTTATTTTATTTGAAATCCTTATCAAATGCACATTCCTAATGTCTGTATACAGAGAATAAGGGGGAAACTTTTTATAAACAAATTTTTTGAATGGTATAAGGTAAGCTTAATTGATTTTGATGCCCTAATATATTAAGATTTCCTATGTAATCATGCAAATAACAAAATTTTAATAAGTAAAGTTTTAGTTGTCTTCAAAGTACTAAATATTAGGAAAATAATTAAATGACTATTTTGTCTAGTGTAATTTTTATTTTAAAAGGATAAAAAGGATGAATAATATTTCGCCAAGGGCCTTCGTGCTTTTAATATAGGCGAACGATATTTTGTCTTGTGTCAACTCTAGTCTTACCATACGCGCTTTGTGCTTGTACTCAATATTAATATGTACATAGCTTTTGTGAATTACAAGAGTATTTTTACATGATGTATTTTGTTTATAAAATAAAATTTAATTTTTTATATATATAATGATGAATATTGATCCCATTATGTCTTATTATGATTTCTGAAGAATATCTTATAAAAATTATTGCTATTGTGTAACTTAATACTCAAAACAAACAACTGATACAAAATTAATTCATTGCAATTCTCCAAAAATTCGTCAAATAACACAAATTAAAAAATTAAATCTTTTGGTCTTTTAGACATTTGGGAATGTAGATGTTGGTTATAGTTCCTAGGTAAAAACAAGTGACAATGTAAAGTCTAAAAATGACCAATATTAAGTAAATATTTTATAAAAAAAAACTTCATATATAAAAAATTATAGGAACTTATTCTTCGTTGGACAAATGCAAAGGAAAAAAATTTATAATCACTCGTTTGGAATATATTTTGTCTTATACTATTTCATCCTTAATACTTTACGTTTATATTTTATTCATTTAACTCTCAATACTACACTACAAGTTTTGCAATTGCATACACGATGAATTTGTAAAATAATTGAACTGGACTTTCTAACTAATTAGTTGATTCAAAAACATATTTTGTCAAATTAATTCGAAAACTTAATTATTCATTCTGACAATTAGAGGAAATAATTTTTTTTCATTCAAATTTTTAATATTAGCTCAATTTAAGTTTAATATTTAACTATACATATATTATTATCCAATACCAATTTTATGTTCAAATTAAAATATCTTCACGTAGAGAATTTTAGTTATTTTTAAAACTTTAAATATTAGAAAGATAAATAAAATAATGGTAAAAATAATGACCAACATATGATTATAATAAATATTAAAATTTAATTATCATTATCCACTTTATTAGAGTGTACAAATCCCAACCCCATCCCACTCGTTTAAGTAAAATTCCAAACTAAAAAAATAACTACTATCTTGAGTCATAATGTTAACACGTTTAAGACAAAAAAAAAAGTTGGGGTGGAATTAATTTACAAAATTAAAATAAGGAAATATTTACTAATAAGTCAAGTTTTAGTTGATTTCAGAATCCTAGATATTAGGAAGTTAAGTAAATGACTATTCCTAAATAGTAGGAAATTAATTAAATGAATATTAATAATGCCCAATTTTTTGTTTGAAGGGCGAAACGGAATAAAGGACGGAAAGGAGAGAGAAGCTCAGAGGGCGCATGTTAAGTGAAGGATAGCTAACGTGCACTTCCATGGCACGCCAGAAGAAGAAGCAGATTCTAACGCCATTGGTCGACACCAATCTTTCCTCAACCAAAGATGATCCTTCTAGATTAGTTACATCAGAGACAAAAGTTCGACAAAACTTAGCCCCAATTTAATTAGGGCAATGGATGATGGGTATGGGTAGTGCTCCAACGATATTACAAGCCCAAAATCGAGATCAACTGGAGATTCCAGAAAAGATACAGGTGGAGATAGAAGACCAGCAACTAAAAGCTAACACTGCAGCAAGGAAACTAACGTTCTCTTCAAACTCCAATACGGTCAAGCCAACCATGGTGGACATAGGCAAAGGTAATCGAGCTCAACACTTAGTGCAGGAACTTAATTACTTTCCCCCTACCCTGGAGGATGGAATTAAAGTTGTCAAGCTAAGTGCCAATGCCATAGAACTGCAAAATAAAAAATGGAGGTCGGCCCTAATTGGTTATGTAATTAGGGGTAACCCTACATTTAAAGACATGCTTAAGTTTGTCTATGGGGTATGGAATGTTGTCACAACTCCTCAGGTTTATCTCTATGATGAAGGCTATTTCATATTTTGATTTGACAATGAAGAAGATAAACTAAAGATTCTACAAAATGGCCCTTATACTTACAACAATATGCCTATGATTCTGAAGCAATGGGTACCAAACTTCAAATTAGCTGAAGAATCACTGAATGCAATACTAGTATGGGTAGTGTTCCCAAACCTACCCATCCAGTATTGGGCGACAGAAAACTTGGGACGAATAGCTAGCTGTCTGGGGAAACCAATATGTACTGATAAGCTTACAGCAAAAGAAGAAAGAATCTCCTATGCCAGGGTGCTTATTGAAATGTTGTGGCTCAGCCTCTCCCTGAATTAGTAACAGTAGAAGAGCCTGATGGCAGCTGCATTTTTTCAACTAATTGAGTATGAATGAACCAGAGTACTGCCAGGAATGCTTGCAAATTAGTAAGCACAAAGCAACCTGCAAAGCACAGACTAAGACACACTCTGTAACAATTGACAAGAAGCAACCAAGGAGACAACAGAAGAAAGTAAAGCAGCAACAATGAAAATCCAAATCTAGTACAGAGCATCCTGCTGATGCTACTGAAAAGACAGACGATGGACCAAAGGAAAGCCACAAGGAAGTGAATGCAATGGAGGAAAGCCATGAAACTCAAATATTATGCAATGACAGGGGCAAGCAAAAGATGGATGAAAAGAAGGATACCAGGTCAAGGTCTACATTGGTAACTGAAGATGTTGAACAATTCCTATGCCAGAACAGATTTACTGTGCTAAGGATACAACCTGAGAAAGCTAATACCAGCCTGGTAAAGGGGGATAATTCTGTAAATAAAGATCATACATGATCATTTGCTCATGGAACATATGAGGGCTGAACAAGCCTTTCAAGCAAAATGAATTGAAATCCTTTTTGCCCAAAATAAAGTGGTACTGTTGGGATGTCTAGAAACTAAAATAAAGCAGAACAGAGCAGAAAAATAAAAAGAAAATTAGGAGCTGAGTGGCTGATACATGCAGACTATATAGTCACCCCTAAAGGTAGACTATGGATTTGCTGGAAACCTCACAAGGTTTCAGTAACTATTTTGCTATCGCATAAGCAACTGGTACACTGTAAGGTTTAGGACAATGAGTCACAATTTGCCTGCCGTGACCTTTGTATATGGAAAGAATACACAAAATGAGAGGAAAGACTTATGGAGACAACTGAAGCAAATTAGCACCCCTGATGTCAGATCCTGGGTTGTCCTTTGTGACTTCAATACAATCCTCTCTGTGCAAGATAGAGTAAATGGGTTACCTATGAAACAATCAGAGATTGAAGATTTTCAAAACTGCATACAGGAGACTGGACTTGGTCAAATCAGCAGAAAGGGTTGTACCTACTCTTGGTGCAATAAGAGAGAGGCAAGATAGAATATACAGTTTGATTGATTGGGTATTCGGTAATGATCTCTGGTTTATGAGGTATGAAAAGCTGGAAGCATTCTACCATCATCCAGAATGCTCAGATAACTCACCAATAATTATCAGAACAGAGGTGGCCAAACAGAAATTGCTTAGGCCATTTAGACTTTTCAATGTACTATTGACTCAGGAGAACTTCAAGGAACCAGTACACAAAGCTTGGGGACAACATATACAAGAACATACCATGTATGAAATCTGGAGGAAACTTAAGTTGATAGAGTTGGAAACCTCCCAGATGAATAGAGAAATGTCAACATTGGAGAGGAAACTGAATGAGCTGAAAGACAAGCTGCAAAATACACAGTTGGAACTGAGTGCAGATCTATTCAATGAACAACTCATTACAACTGAAAAGGATACTTTGGTACAACTAAAAAAATGGACAACTATACATGAGAAAGTACTTTGACAGAAATCTAGAGCAACATGGCTAGCTTATAGAGACTCGAACACAAAATTCTTTCATGCAGCACTGAAAGCTAGACAAGCTAGAAATAGAATCTCCTCTATTTGCACAGAACATGGAATACAACTGCATGAGCCTACTCTAATCCTTTTTACTTTCTCTGCATTATCTTTCTACTTGTCTTTGGCTTTTCTTTTTGAGGTTCATCTTTGTTGTTTTCTTGGTGGAATTGCATACATGAGTTACTGGCATGTGAATATATTCGTTGATTCCATTGTGGTTATTCATGATTTTTTTCTCTTCTTTTTTATTTTTTATTGTTGATTCTGGTAGATAATAAAGAAGGATGAGAATTTGAATCAGCTCCAAAATGAATTGCAAGAATGTATGAAGGAACTTAGCATCGTGAAGGAGATATTGCCAAAAGTATCTCAGGAGAGAGATGCAATGTGGAAGGAAGCTAAGAACTGCAGTGAGAAGAACATGTTGTTGAACTCTGAGATCAGCATGTTGAAAAAGAAGGTAGAGGTTCTCAACGAAGGCATTCTTATGAAAGAGGGTGAAATCACAATCTTAAAGGACTCGATGAGCAAACCTTTCGACCTTCTTGCAAGTCATGATTCTAGTAGAGAATTTCTGTTTGAGTGATTGATGGCCAAATAAAGGATTTTGTTCATTAACTTAAAAAGTTTTGGTTCCTAAGACTAACCCCTGATTTCTTTTTGCAGGTCCAAGTGAAGGGGAGCGGACAATTATGGTACATTGATAGTGGCTGCTCAAAGCACATGACAGGAAGCAAGAACCAATTCATTTCACTTGAGGACCTTAAAGCAGGTAATGTCTCCTTTGGAAATGGAAATAAAGGTGAGATCATTGGGGTTGGAAATGTTGGTAAGACAGATTCTCACTCTATTGAGAATGTCTACTTGATAGATGGACTGAAGTACAGTCTAATAAGTGTATCACAACTGTGTGATAGAGGTTAAATGGTAGCATTCACCTCTACAAAATGTTTTGTGATAAATCTTACCACTGACAAGATAGTTTTGCAGGGAAAAAGAGTGAACAACATATATGTGGTGGATCTGTCCAAACTTTCAGATAATGGGCTTACTTGCTTAAGTGTGCTGGACAATGATCCCCTCCTTTGGCACAAGAGACTTGGACATTCCAGTCTAAGTCAACTCAACAAACTAGTCTCCAAGGACTTGGTAGTAGGGTTGCCTAACATTAAGTTCAAGGAAGATAAAGTATGTGAGGCTTGTGCAAGGGGGAAGCAGGTAAGATCCTCTTTTAAAAGCAAGAAAATGGTAAGCACCACCAGAACGATGGAACTGGTCCATATGGATATCTGTGGACTAATGAGGACATTGACCAGAGGTGGTAAGAGATATGTTATGGTGCTTGTTGATGATTACTCTAGGTTTACTTGGACACTGTTTTTAACATCTAAAGATGAAGCATTTGACATGTTCACGTCATTTGTTAGAAAAACTCATAAACAACTAGATAATAAACTTGCACCAATTATGTCTGATCATGGTACTGGATTTGAGAATGCTTAATTAGTTGAATTTTGTGATGAGCATGGCATAGATCATAACTTTTCTGCCCCTAGGACTCCACAACAAAATGGAGTAGTTGAAATAAAGAATAGGAAATTAGAGGAAATGGCTAGGACTATGCTACTTGCTAGTAAATTACCTTATAGCTTCTGGGCAAAAGCTTTGAACACTGCATGCTACATCATAAATAGGTGCATGACTAGACCTCTTGTTGAGAAAACTCCCTATGAGTTACTTAAAGGGAGAAATCCAAATGTATCCCACCTTAGGGCATTTGGATGCAAGTGCTTTGTCTACAATAATGGAAAAGACTTCCTAGGTAAGTTTGATCTCAGAAGTGATGGGGAGTATTCTTGGGATATTCTTCACATAGTATGGCTTATAAGATATACAATAAAAGAACTATGTGTGTAAAAAAAAATGTATATATTTTTTTAAACTAACATTCTTTTTTAGAGGCAAGAACAAGATAATGAAGAGATTGGGCTGATAAGAAATTCAAACGGTGAAACCACAGTCCAGCCTGAAGCTGCAGCACATGAAGCAACAGGTTCTTCACCCTTGGGCAACCTGACATGGGGAATTGACTAGAGAAGAACTTATCCTCAAACCTCGAGGGAACCTATCCATGAACATATTCCTCAGCAACAAAACCAGTAAGGAACATCCAAAGAAATTGACACTCATATTGCAATATCCACAAAATTAGATTTGGATGAACCTAGTTCATTGGTTGATCAGAAAATGTATAGGGAAATGATTGGATCTTTGTTATATCTCATTGCTAGTAGACCTGACACTAATTTCAGTGTAGGCCTTTGTGCTAGATTTCAGGCAAATCCAAAGGAGTCTCACTTGACTGTTGTCAAAAGGATCTTGAGATACCTAAAAGGCACCACTAATCTCTGCCTATGGTATCCAAAAGGTAGTAATTTTAACTTAGTGGGATATGCTGATGCTGATTATGCAGGTTTTCTTATGGATAGAAAGAGCACTTCAGGTATGGCACACATTATTGGCTCATGTCTTGTGTTTTGGGCCACTAAAAAGCAAAATTTTGTGGCCTTGTCTACTGCTGAAGCTGAGTATGTGGTTTGTTGCCTCATGTTATGCTCAATTGTTGTGGATCAAACAACAATTAATGGACTTTGGAATTGATGTAGGTTGTATCCCCATATTTTGTGATAACACCATTGCAATCAGTATGACCAAGAACTCGGTCCATCGCAAACGAACTAAGCACATAGATGTTAGGCATCATTTTCTGAGGGATAACTTTGAAAAAGGTTTGATCACTATGGAAATTTGTGCTACTGATAAGCAAATAGTTGACATCTTCACAAAAGCATTGAGTAAAGATCACTTTGAAAGGAAAAAGTTAGAATAGGGATGATTAAGATCATATAAAAGAAACCGGTTCTAACTCAATAATTGGTTAGATAATTTGTGAATTTTGTACAAAATCAGATTAGATATTGCTCAATCTCATACTTTTATTAGTATACTATTATGCCATGTGCTAAAATGTCTCACTGATGTCTAATGATACTACTCTTATTTTCTTGGAAAATATTAGTCTTACATAAGAGAATTTTCAGTGTAGAACCTGGTTCATCGAGCTTATAAGGTATGTATTCTACACTCCGCATAATTTGAAATAACTGCATATGGATCATAAACTGAAAAGAGTCTCACTTTGTCCCAAACTACTTTTGAACCAATTAGTTACAAACGAACCAGTTTCACCAAGAGTCCCAAGCGCCATAATTGTCGATATATTTTGGGAAGAGTCTAACGTCTTTTTAGACTAAAACTTCTAATGTGATTAGAGTTCTAGACTTCAAAAAGGTGTCATATACACTCAACCTTTCCCTCTGAAAAACCTTCCTCACTATTCAAAGAACCTTTACCCACACTTTCAACCGCCCAAACCCTCAAGAAAAAGGTATATCAAAATGAGTGCACGAAAAACAATAGCAAGCAAAGAACAAGCCAAGAAATTGAATGCAAGGCTACAAGCCAGTCAAGCAAAAGAACCATAAAATTCTGATGATCTGGTCTGCGGCTGAGGGGGAAGAACCAGTTTCTTCTGAAACTGAAAAGGTAACCTCTAAGTTTCCCACCACTGAGTTTGGTTCTAAAATTGCAGAAAATCTTGAGAATCAATTTGTTTTGGTTGGGTCTATGGCTGGTATTGAAAAGGGAAATGTTATTATTGAATATTGGTGGTAAAAATGAAAAATAAAAATAAAAAAAGAGTGAGGGTATTGAAATAGATGTGAGGGGAAAGGGAGAATAAGAGTGTTTGAAGCTCCTTCACCCACTCTTGTTGGTTTGATTGAAAAAGATGGAGCAATGATTGCATGGAGTAAAGAAAATAGTGATAATGAGGAGACTATGAATGAAAGTAAAAGAATAGAATTATAGGAGATATGTGATGGTTCTGGTGATAGAAGTGTAGCAGATGGGCTGGTTAGATTAAGGAAGCGGTTTTATGAACCAGTTCCTTCTTTTGCTAAAATAGACAAGAGTCCCAATCTGCTAAAATAACCAGTTCCTTTTTTGCTCGTGGCTCTATGTTTTTATTTTTTTCTTATGATTTGTGGTAGGATCTTATCAATCAATGAAATTCACTATTTTTGCTCTAATTGTTTGTTGATATTTCTTAGATGGCTAATATCCTTAGATTGATAAAGAGAAAATTGAATCCATGACTGCACTTGAAGTAGCCCAGTGGCCATGAGTGATATCTGCTAAAATCTGGTTACTTAACTTAATTATGAAACTTTTCGATGATGCCAAAAGGGGGAAACTAAGGTGTGTTTTTGCTTTAAACTGTGATGTTTATAACCTAATGAACCTGGTCCTTGATAATTTATGACTTTAAATGGTAAGCGTTCTAACAGTGTGATTGATGTTGAGCTGAGCTAAAACAGGTTCCATGCTTTTGAAAAGCACAGAGTTTGTCATTATCAAAAAGGGGGAATTTGTTGACCTGAGCGGTTTTGGTTTTGATGATTGACAAAGGAACACATGCATGAACCAGGTCCATGGACAATGTACACAGGTGACGGACGGAATCAAGCAAAAGGCATGCACGTGAAAGGGATAAGTATAAGTGGATATATCTAATATTCCCTGAACGAAAAGGTTGCATATTTGATAAGGAGCATGACTCCTTACTTGAAGAGAACTCTATCCAAGACAAGGGAAGAGTTAGAAGTTGAAGATAACTAGAACTCTTCCACCAAGGAAGTAAAGCATTAGACTTCTAGTTAATCTTTATTTACTAACTCTATATATATCAGCTGTCTTCTCTTTTAGAGATGATGCACACATACTGAAGTTAAGCAAGAATTGAGAGCAAAATAGCAGGCATTTTGTGAGCAATTCATGTGAATTTTAAGAGTGCGATCCTCAAGCTACAAGAACCAGATTGAAGAACCAGCTCCATAAAGAGTTTTACGTGTCTTTCTTTATTTCTAGTTCAAAGTGTAGTAGGCGTTTTGAGTTATACCTTTCAGCTTTCTTAGAAGCAAATTGTACTAGGTACTTGAGTTGTATCTTTCAAGTTAGAGTTAACTTGAAGTAGTTGCAACAACTTGTGGCTTGTTGCTATAAGGGTTAAAGTTAATCCTTTAGGTTTGCAAGAGGTTGTAAGCTCGAGTTGTATTGTTCCAGTTAAAATTTACTTGAACCAGCCGCAACAACCTTTGGCTGGTTGTTATAAGGGTAAGAGTTAATCTTTAGGTTTGCAAGAGTTTGTAAACTTTGTTGTTGGCTCAGAGTTGTAGTGAAGTGTTTGGAGAAAATCCTACTGGGCAGTAGGTCGTGGTTTTTTCACCTTTTGAGCCATGTGTTTTTCACGTAAAAATACTTGTGTTCTTTACTTTCTGCACTTATTATTCCGCAACTGTAGTGTAAGGAACACATAGAAGAACCAGGTCCTTCTATAATATGTGCACGCGAAAAAATAAGACACAACACAAATCACCCCCTTTCGTGTGGTATTGAAGTATAAAACATCAATACCTTCTATATCAAAGGGAAAGAATTACAGCAACTAAATACACCTACACAGGCATGCTGGTTGGTAAGGAAAATATTCGACGCAAAGAAATGGTTCCTGAACATGGACTACAATGTAACATTACAGAGTTGATGTGATAAAGATAAGTTCAGCATGAAAAAATCTTATTTACTCTTTCTTCCACAGTTTCAAAAAGTTCAATGGAAAGGGCTAGTGCTGGGACCAACTACTATACCAAAACATAAGTTCATCCTTTGGATGGCACTACTGGGTCGATTGACTACTGTTGATCGATTGCAGAAATGGGGCATACATGTCCAAACTGATTGTGTCTTGTGTACCATTGGAGCTGAAGAAAACCTGCAGCATCTGTTCTTCCAGTGCCCTTACTCATCCCAAATTTGGAGTGCATTACTGAGGTGGCTAGGGGAGAATAGGAGAATTAGCAACTGGAGGAGAAGATTGATTTGATAAGCAGAAAGATGAGAAACAACAGGCCAAGAGCAGAGATCATGAAGTTCCTGTGTGCTGCTACTGTCTACCGTGTATGGAGTGAAAGAAATGCAAGGAGATTTCAAGATGAAAAGAAAGAAAGCCAACAGAGACTAAAAGAGATAATCATACAGTTGCACACAAGAGGGCAACACTTCAGCAAATGGAAGCGAGTCTTAGAGTCGTTGAATAATTACCATGTTTAGCGGTAGTTGATATACTAGAAAAAGAAAGTTATACCTTCACAAATAGGTAGTGAGAATATGGAGGACTAGTTACAGAGTCAAATGTAACCAGTGGATGTATATAATATACTAGGTTGAAATAAAACTTTTAATTTTGACCACAAAAAAAATTAAATGAATATTTCTAAATTTAGAAAATAATTAAATGACTATTTGTCTAGTGTAAATTTTAATTTCCAAGGATAAAAAAGACGAACGACATTTCGCTTAGGGCCTTCATGCTTTTAATAGTCTAGATATAGATAATTAGGTAGAATAGAAAGTATTTTTTATTTCTTAATTAGCACACACGTTTTAAAAAAATTGTTAGTGCCATCGTTAAAGTAAAAACATCGAATATTGGTGTGTACCACAGCTAGATTTTAGTGACACATTGATACATGTTCAATTTTGATACATACGCATGGCATGGATCTTGATGTGCCTATATATTTGTGAAACAAAAGCATGACTGCTATCCACATATTTGCATATATTTGATAATACATATGAAATTCTTGATCTGAAATAAACCTTGATAGGAGAAGGTTCTTTTGTATGGACCCTGAGTTGATTTGAAATAAAACTGATAGGAGAAGGTTCTTTTGTATGGACCTTTGAGTGTCAACCAACTTGTGTGGTCCGATCGGGTCTGACCAGCTTGTGTGTACCTCAATTTACATTATAATCTATTTTGGACGTTTATACATAGTTTGTCTGTACAACTTTTTATCATATAAAAGATACTCAGCTAGTAGTGCACTATTGCTTTTCTGAGCTGTGGTAGTTGAGCCTAGAGTATGCCACCAATCAATGTTAGGTAAGATGCTTTTTCAAGCCTTTTTTTTTTTTCTCCATTAAAATAAGAAAGAGAGTACGACCTCCCTGACATAGAAAAATGGAGAAAGTGGTGCGCCTCATTCTCAAGGGTACCCAAATTAATAATTTACAACAAACTGTAGTTGCCAACGACCACAACAACAAAAGGAACTTCTTGCCACAACAACCAGTTCAAGAAATATCCTCCGGAAAAAGCAGCCCGATGCACATAGTATTCCGCATTCACGCAGGATCCAAGAAAGGACCGCACCCCATGGGGTATGATATAGACAGCGTAACTTAATACAAGCATTAGTGGTTGCTTCCACGGCTCGAACCTGTTGCTCCAAGGCTCTCCTTCAGGAAATGGAACAAAAATCCAAGCACTTCTCTTCAACCACCAGATCTCCTTCATTTTCATTATTCCGTGCAATAGTATGAGATTAACATCCAATGATACAAAGCAGCTAGTCTAGTAACTATCATCTCTGTCTCTCTCTCAGCACTCAAAACCTTATATACAAATGCTTTATAAACAAGGGGAAGACATAAGATTACATCCATACTCACTGATACAAAAATCCAGCTACATTCATCTACTGCATCAATCCGTGTAGCACTCTCCGAGTTGGCCTACAATGGCATTCTTGGTTTTTCAGAATCTCTTGCCTCTGATACACCGTAGCAAGAGGTTAAATTGTTAGCAAGAACACCAATGAGAATGTAATCAGCTGACTATACAAAATCAACATAAATAGATGGGCCAAAGACGAATTCAACTAGTAACTTGTACAGGCACTATAAAAGATTGAACTAAAGAGTGAAAACAGAAGTGCCCCCAGACACCCTAATGAGCTTTCTTTAGGTTGAGTTAATTAACCCGACAGGTTCGCCTAGATGACTAGTAAAGAACGAGCTAGTGGGCAAGCCACTTGACCGTAAGGAGAGGAGCTCCAGCCACTCTAATTCCGTCGTGTAGCCCTGCGGATAATTTGAATACCAAACATCCTTCCATCCCTC
Source organism: Nicotiana attenuata (assembly GCF_001879085.1). Lineage (NCBI taxonomy): Eukaryota > Viridiplantae > Streptophyta > Magnoliopsida > Solanales > Solanaceae > Nicotiana > Nicotiana attenuata. The sequence continues at coordinate 270,544 of NW_017671211.1, read as the reverse complement.
ATTCCATCTGATCTACTGGCTCTAAGACCGACTCAATGGGAGGAATCAGAAGAAGCTACACAGGGGTTTTCACGGGCCTATTCATATGGTACCTAACGTAATTCTATGATACATGTGGGACTTCGACACCAGTAAAATTAGCTTCACCAAGGTATTGGATTCAAGTTGAAGGTATATGAACTTAAACATAGCCGTACGAGCAAAAAGACTCCTAAAGGATGATATTGTTGGTAATAATAATAGAATTTAACTTATATACACTGACAATGTAACTACTTTTTTCAATATTAGTTGGCCACATAACACGAGCAATACTTTCAAAGTAAGCTTAGACAACATCAATTGTTGCCCAACACTGATATAACAAATTGAGGTTATCACAAGTTTTGTTGTAAATTCCTTAATTGTCTAGGTGACATTGGTTTGAAGGACATCAAGGGCTGAAATGCTGATGCTTTAACTCAAGAACAAAGGCATAGATGACTGGTCAGTGAACTATTAGTAATAAAAAAAAGGCAGCCCGGTGCACTAAGCTCTGACTCTGCGCAGGGTCCGGGGAAGGGCTGGACCATAAGGTTCTATTGTACGCAGCCTTACCCTGCATTTCTGCAAGAGGCTGTTTCCCACAATAATGTTTTTCATTTGGCTACAGACTCCATGTAAAAGAACCTCTATGAACATTATAGATTATTTTGAACCAAAAACAAAATCATGAACCTAAAAGTTCAAACTTCCACGAAATTAAACAAATTCAAGACAAGTAAAAGTCTCACCTTTAGATGAAGATGGCATAATAATAACATTCATAGTTGCATTGTTGGGAGGAAGCTGCAAACGAAGAGGATAAAGATTCCCATTTAAAGGACTCCGAGTACACACAGTAATTCCCTCAAGCCCCGTTTCCTCCTCCAATCTCTTCGTTAGCTCCTCAACACTATTTCCCTTGAAAGCTATGCTAAGTCCCTCCATTCCCTCTTCAATTTCACCAAATTCATCCGCAATATGATAATATATAAGCCTTCCATCTCCCAATTTAGGCGGCGAACAAACCAAAGAATCACTTGACTGCCAAAAGAAAAAGAAAAAAGAAGAAGTTAAGTACCATAACATAGTAATCATCGAATTCACATCCCAGATTAACAAGTTTCCCCGACACCTATACTTGTAGATCATTGAATTCACATCCCAGATTAACAAGTTTCCCCGACACCTATACTTGTAGACTGTAACATGTAGCCTGAAAGTAAAGTAAGCTGACTAGAACATTACCACCATAAAAGCTAAAAAGGGTCAACAATACTCCTTAAATGAACAAAATATCTTATTTTTACTCTCCATTATATTTTTGAATTATTCATACTCGGCTAGCAAATATTTGCCTTTGACCCTAACAAAGCTCCAACAGTATAACATAAGGTAATTTTAAACTATAATCAAAAGTAGAGGAGCATTTTGACATGTAAAATTAACTCAGTCCGTACAGGAGCTCCTTTAAAAGTAAATGTCAATTACTAGACTATTTCTTACAACAAAAATATAAATACCTCAAAGTATAATGGAGACTAAAATCAAGATATTTTGTATAGAATAAGGCTAAACTTGAATCTTTACCCCCAAAATATAATAATAAACATTGAACTACAAGGTCAAAAATTGGAAATTACCTCTTGTCTAGAAAAGCTGAGGGATTTTGAGGAACCAGTGGAAGGAGAACTAGATTCAGAAGCAAAAGAATCCGAATGATTCACCAATGGCGGCGGCGGCTTAGAAACAGGAGAATGATGAACCAAAATCTCAACAACATGAACATCCCAAAGAATCCAATCTTGAGTAGAAGTCCGATGTGGAATATCATGTGTCACTGAATTTCTCCACGGTGGTAGTCCACCATTACCTCTCAAAAACTGTCCGTACCTTGTCCTTAGCTTCACTTGATGTCCTTCTCTAATTGGTTCCCATTCAATTGAAGAATCAAGCCTATTTGGAACAGTTTGAAGTACTTTTCGACCAGTCATACCTAAAAGAAATGGCTGATTTGATGCTGTAAGATATTTGCCGTAACAACTTTTTAAGCGTATAACGTTGTCGGTTTTTTCGACGAATTCTACTGTCCATTTTGCGTTTTTTGAAGAGCCGTTACGATCTTGGGTTACTGATTCTTCATCTTCATCGGCTGTTAAGTACTTGCCGTGGTGACTTTGTAAACGAACGGCTTTTGCTTTGTGGAAAAGCTCCATTGCTGGTCTTTTTGTTAGAGGACTACTCTGTTCAAACAAAGAAAGAAAGAGAAATCAAAATTCTTGTTTCAATTTTGGTTGTTGATTAGGAATTTGGGGTTGAAAATAATTTATTATATTAGCAAGTGATAAAGACTGGTGTTAGAAAATTTCTATGTAATAATGATGACAGTGGGCACCAGGGGCCAGTCATGTCTGGCTTGGCATGGGCGACACGGTTTAAGGAACGAACCGCGTCCAACGTTGTCACGTGAGAAAATATAGGCTTTTTTGGTTTCTTTCTTTCATCACCGATTCAAGTTTCTATTTTTAGAGATGGTCAAAATTGGATCCATTAAGGAACAGAAATAAAACACTACTTTCCATATTTATAATAACTTAAAATATTTAAAATTTTACGAGCGAATATACGAGTACAAATAATTGTTTATAATTATAGTGATTGGTGACTACAAAAATAGTATGTAAGTCTTTAGGTTAAGCTATACCAAAAAGGTAAAATATTTTATACTAGAAATGTGTAGCATTCATATTTGTTCTAAAAATGTTTAGTTTTATGGTTTAAAATGAATATCGATGTCAGAGTAAAATAGTGCCTAATTTTCGGCTCTTGGGGTTGAAAGAGAGTTTTACAAAAAGATATGTTTTGGACAATGGAAGGTTCTGGACACTCTTTTTGTTTTAGTTTATGTGGCGAATTTAGGATTTTTAGCATTCTAATATTCCGATGATCATAAAAGTATGCTTGCTATTATATATTAAACGTGTGTTATTATTTCTAAAGTAAAAAAAATTATATAAAATAGTTAGAGAAAGTATAATCGTTTGGATTAACTGTGGCTATATATTCAGAAGTTTGACCTAAATGGCATTGGCGGATCTACATACACACTTATGGGTGCTTAAGCACCTATTACTTTTGATCATATTTAGTAATTTACATAGGTAAAAATGCAAATAGTTAGATAAATATTGAGTGAGCACCCACAACAAAACTCTTTTTTCCTCTTTTTTTAAAATTTTAATAGGCGAGCACCCATGACTTTAAAATCCTGGATCCGCCACTGCTAAATGGTCTAGTTTGAATTGAATTGATCTAAAGATGGACCTATATCACACATTTACATCTTATACTACGTGAAGAAAAAGTTAGCTTTAGAAATTCTTATGAAGATACCTAGACGGATACTTAACTACCTTTTTGGTTATTCTAGTAAGAATTATTGGAAGAAAGTTAGGTTTATGGAACAAGAAATGGAGAAAGAGGGTAATCAATAATCATAAAGGTAGTGTATCTTTTATGCATATTCTTTATTCCAACCTACGGCTTCTCAATATATCCTTTATTAAGTATTTTTCTTTTATTGTATAACATACTCGATATAGTAATACTAAGACAGGTTTCATGTTCATATTCATATTCGAAGCCACGTACATTACGTGTCCCAACCACGTAAGAAAATAAAAAGGACTTTTTCCTACCAGGCAATAAATTATTACTGTAATTATTCACCAAAATTAGCTAATTCGTATAACATGTCTACGAAATATATGTGTCCAATTCTAATCATAATTAGTGAAAAAGAAATATTATACAAAAAAAAAAAAAAAAATACTAGAGACGAAAAATCTTAAGATGACATAAGTAAGAAACATACCTTAGCCATCCTTGGAGAGAAAGAAAAACTTGAATGAATTGACATCGGAGATCCCAAATCCAAACTTGAAAGTTCATCGGAAACCGATGAAAAACTCGAAACCATAGTCAAATAATCCGTTAACGACTCATTTTCCGGTACATCGACAGGTTCTACGTTCCACAAAATCCAATTTTGTGTGCTACCACTATATGGACTATCATGTGTCACTGTATTTCTCCATGGTGGTGTCCCTCCATTTGCACGTAAATAATTTCCTCCAAAACCCCTTAATTTCACTTGAAATCCATCTCTTATTGGTTCCCACTCAATTCTCGTCTCCTTCATTTTTTCCGGCAAAGTTTGAAGCACCTGTTAAAAATATAATTAAGTAAATAAAAATTATTTTTTTAATATTTAAGATTTTAAATAAAATGATCATACAATTAAATATGGTGTAAGCACAAACAGAACTCCTAGGTTCGAGTTCCACAATCACTATTTATAAAAAAGACTTTCACGTGCTTGATTCATGAAAATAAATTAGGCGAATACATGAATAGATACATAATTAAGTAATAAAAATATTGAAAACATAATTCATTTTTCAGGTTAGATGGTGGCATAAACATAATCTATCTATCCCATTTTACGTGATGGTGTTTCATTAAGCATGAAGTTTAAGAAAGAGAAATATATGAAATTAGTGCTCTAAGATAAGCTATAATTTTTTTTATTAAAATAGAAAGTTTAGAGTTAAATTATAACCAAATATCACATAAATTATACAGAATAAGTACCTTTTTTCCTGTCATGCCAAGAAGAAACGGCTCGTCGGAAGCCGTGAGGTACTTGCCGGAGCTACTTTTCAGCCGGACAAAGTGGCTGTTTCCGGCGTCGACAAGCTCAATCAGCCACCGTGCTTTTCTTGATGAACCGTTTCGGCTTTGTCGGATGCTGTTTTGATCATCGTCTGCGACTAGGTATTTGTCCAGATGACTTCTCAATCTTACAGCCTTGGCTTTGTAGAATAATTCCATTAGTATTAAACTTTGTTAATGATGTTGGAAGTAAAGTTGAAGAGAAATATGGAGAGATCAAATATAGCAGAATAAATAATTGTAGTGATGTTACTTATAAGAGGAGAAAAGATAGTTTTTGTTGGATGGTTTTTGTATTCTTGTCCAAAGTGATTTAAGGAAGAAGGACAAGAAGTATAAAAATATTGTATTAAATATATTTTCTTGAGGCTGTGGAACAAATATAGTGTAGTAGACTCTTCATTCTGGAATTTATCTCCGTGGTAATTTATGAATGGTCAAAGTCTAACTTATATATGTAGATAGATTCATAAAATATTTAGGAATTAATTACTTGCTTTGTGGTAAATTTATTTTGGAATCACAATTTGACCAAAATCTAATTTGTTCTAAGGGTCAAACATAGCTTAAAAAAAGTATGAGTCAAAGTTTTATACGCTACGAGTTTTTCGTTCTTTTGTATAATCATGACTGATTGCATGTAGTTTCGTCTACTTACTATCCTTTTTTGAGAGCACAAATTCATGTTTAATGTCAATAACTATTCGCGGTCAAATTTTAAGTAAACTGATCGTGATACACATTAGCGTGTAAAATTTAAACTCAAAAAGTATTGAATGATTGAATTAGGTTAATGTATGAAGATTATGGATAATGAAATGGTGGAAAATGATGGAGATATATGAAAAGAAGAAGCAAGGGAGAAGACTAAAAAAAATAGGAGAGTGAATACAAACCGTTGAATTCATTGAAAGAAGAAATTTCGAGGAGGCTATTGTTGTCTTGTCTGAATCATCACTTAGTCGAATTAAGGGCAAAAGATTTGTAATAGTCATCCACGCGTTCGGAAGGATGTGAGTGAAGTCATTAGAAAAGAAAAGGAAAAGGAAATCTCTACGTAATACTAATGTAACTAATTTACACGGGTCATTTGATTGTAAAACAAGTTATCTTAGGATTAATTATTTCGGATCTAATTATCTTGGGATTATTATCCGACTCTCTTATAGGAAAAAAAAATGGAAAAATTGTTGGACTTTAAAGCATTGGGCTTCAAAGACTTTAAGCATTGGGCTTTAAAGTCTAAGAGTGTGAATTGGAAATGGTGGGAAATAAAATGGAGGGAAATGAAAATTTGAATGAAGTGAGCTTTTGTCTTGAACTTTGTCCCTCATTAGTGAGGGACCACTACATTTGTGTGTATATATATAGAATCACTTCTTAAAGCTCTTAAAAGGAGTTGAAGAGAATGAACCCTCGCGCCGTCGTCGTCGCTCGCTTGGCTCGGCTTCGGCTTTGGATTTGGATTTGGATTTGTCAAATGATCGATAAGATTATTTTTGGACAAAATTTATTTAATTAATTATTTAATAATTAATTAAATGTCAGTTAGTTAGCCGCTGTCCAGGCGTGACCGCGGTAGGACCGTGCCAGAATACTGCTGCAGATTCAGAAGGCCACTCTGGTCGCGGTCCTGGCGTAACCGCGGTAGGACCGCGGCAGGACGCGCAAACTTCTGAACAGACACCTTTTCCAAAACAAACATCACACCTTTTCCAATAATTGCCTATAAATTTTGAGGCATGGCTTCGTTTTTAACACACTGAAAATATTACAAAACTTCCTTCTTTCTGAAAATACTGCATTCTAATTCGCAGTCTCTCTCTCTCAAATTCGTAAGTGTGATTTTGCTCCGTTTTTTGAGTTCGTTGGTATCCTACAGTTTGTATTGCCACTGTTGCAGGAAGGTTTATTCCGTTTCATCCTGGGAGGATTTAATCCATTGCCTTGGCAATGTGTGAGGGGGTTAAAATTCCTTAAGGACGCACAAGCAAATTGTGGACTCGGAATATTTCTTATTCTTTACTGTTTTTCATTTTCTTTTATTCTTCTAACAGTTTTTTGATTTTGTGTTTTAACACAGTAGCGGATGACAAGCTTAAGGAACTTTAATACTAACGTTTCTGTGTTGAAATATATATTAAACTGTTATTTATTTTTTGTATACTGGTTTGGAGACTAAAGCCTTCGTGCTTTCTACTCCAATAATTGTTCTATCCGTTTTAAAGTATATCAAAACTTTACCGGAATAATAAACGTACGGGTTTGAAGTATATAAAAACTTAACCATTGTTACGTGTTGTAAGTTTGGTATTCAGTTTGAAGATATCAAAACTTCACTGATTTAACAAAGTTCTGTTTTGTTTCCAACTTTACAGAAAAAATGACGAATGAAAATCAAACTAATGGAAATGTTGCGGGAACGGGTGCTACTGTTACGAATGTTGCTGCCTCGTCAAGCAGTTCAACTCCTGCTCATGCTATGGCACCAGCACAAAAACCCGGAAAGTATTCCGGTATCGACTTCAAACGCTGGCAAATGAAGATGCTTTTTCTATCTTACTACGTTGAGTTTGCAGCGATTCATCAAGGAGGATCCTCCGGTCCTGGCTGAAGACACTCCGGATGATGAACGATTTGTTGTAACTGAAGCATGGAAGCATTCTGATTTCTTGTGCAAAAACTACATTTTGAGTTGTTTGGAAGATAGCTTGTACAATGTCTATAGTGTCATGGAAACTTCAAAAGCGTTATGGAATGCGCTTGAGAAAAAGGACAAGACTGAGGATGCCGGACTTAAGAAGTTCGTGGCTGCAAGGTTTTTGGATTTCAAGATGATTGACACGAGGTCGGTCATAACTCAAGTCCAAGAATTACAAGTCATTGTGCATGACCTCCTTGCTTGTAACGGCCCAAAGGGGTTATCACCTGTATTCCTACTCCCTCTGTACTTCTGAGGACCTAGAAACCTCATTTGGGGTTGCCTCGAGTTGTGTGCGCAGTCTGGGCGCGTAGCCGGAAAAGTTTAAATATGAAATTTGTGAGAAAAATGGTTAAATCTTGGTATTTAATTGATTAAGTTTGACTTTGGTCAACGTTTTGGGAAAACGGACCCGGACCCGTGATTTGACTGTCCCAGAGGGTCCGTAGGAAAATATGGGACTTGGGTGTATGCCCGGAATCAAATTCCAAGGTCCCAAGCCCGAGAAATGAATTTTTGTGTGAAATTGTTTTCTGGAAATAATTAAGGAAATTGAAAATAAAATTTGATTAAAAGACTGTGGTATCGGGCTCGTATTTTGGTTCCGACGCCCGGTACAAGTCTTATATACGGCTTAAGTACTTTCTGTAAAGTTTGGTTGAATTTGGACGTCGTTTGACGTGTTTTGGACTAAAAACTCTAAACTTGATGTTTTATGAAAATTGGAAGAAAATCCTTGTCTTGAGGCCTAATTTGATGATTATGATGTTGTTTGGGCGATTTGATCACACGGATGAGTCCGCAGAATATTTTTGAGTTTATATGTATGTTCGGCTTGGAGCCCCGAGGGCTCGGGTGAGTTTTGAGTAGGTCCCGGGAGGTTTTAGGCTAGAAATATCAAATGGTTGCAGGTTCAGGTGTTGCAGGCCCCCAGCGCGACCGCGGTCATTTCCGCGCGGTCCGCGCTGGAAGCCGCGCGGCCGCGGTGCATTTCTGCGCGGTCCGCGTGGCTAGGTTCAGAGGGCCAGTGAATTCCAGTTCGACCAGCGCGGCCGCGTGCCATATCAGCGCGGTCCGCGCTGGGAGATTCAGAGAGTGCGATTTGGGTTCATTCCTCCAGCGCGGTCGCGCTCCAAAACAGTGCGGTCCGCGCTGGGTAGGTTCAGAGAGTGGTTTCCCCACTCTTCCTCGGCGCGGCCGCGGGGCATTTTTGTGCGGTCCGCGCCGGGTCTTCAGTACAGTACATAAAGTCGGAATTTTCAGTCATTTTTTTCACTTTTTCAAAACCCAAAACATAAGAGGCGATTTACCAAACGATTCTACTTCTTCAAAACGATTGGTAAGTGATTTCTAACTGATTTTCTAAACTCCTTAACATCCTTAAACATAATCTCAACTTCAAAACAAAGATTTTAATGGGGAAATTGGGAATTTAGGGTAGAACCTAGATTTTCTAAAATTGGGGGTTTTGGACATCAATTCGAGGTCCGATTCCAAAATAACTTACATATTTGAGTTCATGGGGGAATGGGTAATCGGGTTTTGGTTCGAACCTCGGGTTTTGACCATGTGGGCCCGGGGGCATTTTTTACCTTTTGGGGTAAATTGATGAAAAAGCTATAATTAGTCATTGGGTTTGATTTGTTTAGCACATATTAATAACATGAAGTCCTTATTGCATAGATTTGGTTGAGTTGGAGCCGAATTCGAGAGGGGAAGCAATTGTGGAGGATTGTATTGGTCGTGGAAGTTGAGGTAAGTGTTTGGTTTAACCCTAGCTGGACGGAATAGGAATCGAGCCTTGTTTGCTAATTGCTAAATGATCGAGTATGATGTATAGGCATGGTGACGAGTTCCTATACATTGGGGTCTAGCATGACCGTGAGTCCTTATATGTGGATTGTTTGGATATTGTTATGCCTTCCATGCTTAATTGATGGCTTCTATGCGTTGTAAACACCTTGTGAAAGATATTGTGATTGTGGAACTTCGTGGAGCATTGGCTCGGTCTGAAATACAAATGGTGAGAGCATATGAAATGAGAAATGCCTTGGAGCTTGACACGAGTGCTAATGAGAACTAGGATGTGAAAATGAAAGAAAAAGAGAAATAACGATTTACTCTTGCATGGTTGTTATTGGTTGTTTGTGTACCCTTGTTGGGATTTCCTTCCAAATACTTGTTTACTCCCTTGCCCTTTATTTGTGACTGTTGCTTGGGCAAGGTTGAAAGGTATACATTACGGCTCGGGTTGCGCGCCGCAACAATGTTATATGAGGATCGGGTTGCACGTCGAAACAGTGATAATTGTGGATCGGGTTGCACGCGCGCAGCAGTGATAATTGTGGATCGGGTTGCACTTCGCAACAGTGATAATTGTGGATCGGGTTGCACGTCGCAACAGTGATAATTGTGGATCGGGTTGCACGCCACAACAGTGTTGAAATATATTAGGGTCGGGTTGCGCGCCGCAACAGTTATTGACACAAATATGTTTAGTGTTGGTATTAGTTTCTTGTTCGCCGGAAATTTAAATTGCACCTAGATTGATTACTTTGGATTTACTGTTAATATTGTTATCTCCCCACAGCATGTTTTCCCTCCTATACTGTTAGTTGCCTTGTACTTCGATTTCTGCTGTATATTTATAATTGCACAGGCTTATGTGAGGTCCAGTCTAGCCTCGTCACTACTTCGCCGGAGTTAGGCTAGGCACTTACCAGCACATGGGGTCGGTTGTGCTGATGCTACACTCTGTGCATTTTTGCACAGGTCCAGGTATTGGGCAGCAGCAGCAGCATTAGCACGGGGGCGAACCTTCAGTCCGGAGAGACCCGAGGTAGCTTGCAGGCGTCTGCAGGCCCGGCGTCTCCCTTATATCTTTACATTTGGCTGTCATCTCATTGTACCCGAGATAAACAGATTATGTTTCTTTCAGACTTTGTATGTAGTACTCCTTAGATGTTCGTGAGTATGTGACTCCAGTCCCGGGGTAGAGATATATGTGTTGGAATTTCTGTATTATCGATCATCTATCTACATTTAAGTCTTCCGCTTATGATTTTAATTCTGTCGCCTTTATTTAATGCCGTTAATTGTTAAAAAGGAACAGGTGTTTAATGAAATTGCTAATTAAGTTGGCTTGCCTAGCTCCTATTAGTAGGCGCCATTACGACCCTCGAGGGTGGGAAAATCCGGGTCGTGACATTGCTGAAGGTATGGTCATAAATGAGGCCTTTCAAGTCGCTGCTTTCATTGAGAAGTTACCTCCGTTGTGGAAGGACTTTAAGAACTATCTTAAACACAAGCGGAAGGAAATGACACTAGAAGACTTGATTGTTCGTTTGAGGATAGAAGAAGACAACAAAAATGCTGAAAAGAAGTCACGTGGAAGCTCGACAATAATAAGGGCTAACATTGTTGAGGAGGCGCCACAAAATAAGAAGAGAAAGAAGGCTTCTGGACCAAAGAATTACCCAAGCAAGAAAAAGTTCAAGGGTAATTGCCACAACTGTGAAAAATCTGGGCATAAGGCCGTGGATTGTCGTGCACCAAAGAATGATAAGAAGAAGAAGAATCAAGCTAACATGGTCGAAAATGATGAAGAAATGGAGGACTTGTGTGCCATGTTGTCTGAATGCAACTTGGTAGGAAATCCTAAAGAATGGTGGATAGATTCTGGAGCCACCCGCCATGTTTGTGCTAACAAGGAGTTATTTTCATCTTATGCCCCCGCAGGACCCGACGAGACAATTTTCATGGGAAATTCGTCTACAGTAAAAATTGAAGGAGTTGGCAAGATTGCATTGAAGATGACGTCGGGAAAAATAGTGACTCTAAACCAAGTTCTCCATGTTCCAGAAATTCGCAAGAATCGTGTGTCTACCTCACTTCTTGTCAAGAATGGATTCAAATGTATTTTTGTTTCTAATAGTGTTGTACTAAGTAAGAATGATTTGTATGTAGGAAAAGGTTACCTGAATGAGGGCCTTTTTAAGCTAAATGTAATAGCAGTTCCTATCAATAAAGTTAATGTTTCTTCTTACTTACTTGAGTCAAAACCTTTATGGCATTCACGCTTAGGTCACGTCAACTTCAAAACATTGCGAAAAATGATAAATTTAGAAGTATTGCCAAAATTTGATTGCATTAATTCCAAATGTCAATTATGTGTGGAATCAAAGTATGCTAAGCATCCTCATAAGTCCGTTGAAAGGAATTCAAGTCCTTTAGACCTAATTCACACAGATATTTGCGACATGAAGTCAACACCATCTCGCGGTGGGAAAAAGTATTTTATTACTTTTATTGACGATAGCACGAGATTACTTAATAGTAAAAATGAGGCAATTGATGCTTTCAAGCAATACAAGAGTGAAGTTGAAACACAACTAAACAAAAAGATCAAAATGATAAGAAGTGATAGAGGTGGCGAATATGAATCTCCTTTTGAAGAAGTATGTTTGGAAAATGGCATTATTCACCAAACAACTGCCCCTTACTCTCCACAATCTAATGGAATTGCGGAGAGAAAGAATCGAACGTTGAAAGAGATGATGAATGCATTGTTGATAAGTTCAGGTTTACCACAGAACTTGTGGGGGGAAGCTATACTTACAGCTAACCGAATAATCAACCGTGTACCTCATAGTAAAACACAGTCCATTCCCTATGAAAAATGGAAAGGAAGGAAGCCCAGCTTGAAATACTTCAAAGTGTGGGGGTGTTTAGCTAAGGTACAAGTTCCTAAACCTAAAAGGGTTAAGATAGGTCCAAAAATGGTTGATTGTGTATTTATTGGATATGTAACCAATAGCAAGGCATATCGTTTTCTGGTTCATAAGTCAGAAAATCCTGAGATTCACGTTAATACGATAATAGAATGAGAAAATGCTGAATTTTTTTAAACTATTTATCCGTATAAAAAGGAAAGTGAAGTGACCTACCAAAAGTCAAAACGAGCTCGGGAGGAAATAACAGATGGTATGCCTAATGAGGAAAATCCGAGAAGAAGTAAACGTCAACGGACATCTACTTTATTCGGTCCAGATTTTCTGACTTTCTTGCTAGAAAATGAGCCTCGTACCTTCAAGGAAGCAATGTCTTCCTCAGAAGCACAATATTGGAAAGAAGTTGTCAATAGTGAAATAGAACCCATATTGAGCAACCATACCTGGGAATTGGTTGATCTTCCTCCAGGTAACAAAACATTGGGTTCTAAATGGATTTTCAAGAAGAAAATGAAAGACGATGGTACTATTGACAAATACAAGGCAAGACTTGTTGTCAAAGGATTTAGACAGCGAGAATGTCTTAACTATTTTGACACATACTCGCCGGTAACAAGAATTACATCCATTCGGATGCTAATAGCGTTAGCCGCCTTGTATGGTCTTCAAATCCATCAAATGGATATAAAAACAGCCTTCTTAAATGGTGATCTAGAGGAAGAAATTTACATGAACCAACCCGAAGAGTTTGTGGTTCCGGGAAAAGAAAAGAAGGTGTGTCGACTCGTTAAGTCCCTTTATGGACTAAAACAAGCACCCAAGCAATGGCATGCGAAATTTGACCAAACAATGTTGTCAAATGGCTTTAAGATTAATGAATGTGATAAATATGTTTACATTAAGAACGTTCCAAATCATATAGTCATTGTTTGCTTATATGTTGATGATATGCTAATAATGAGCAAAGACATTGCCGACATTCAAGCTACTAAGCGTATGCTTGCTAGTAAGTTTGATATGAAAGACTTAGGAGTTGCCGATGTAATTCTAGGAATTAAAATCCAGAGGACTCCTCAGGGTCTAGCTTTGTCTCAATCACATTACGTGAAAATGGTACATCATGAACTGTACACGACCTGATATAGCTTGTGCAATAAGTAAACTTAGTCGATTCACAAGTAATCCAAACAAACATCACTGGGTGGCAATGAAACGAGTTTTGGGATATTTGGAATATACCCAAGACTACGCTTTGCACTACAATAAATATCCTGCGGTTATCGAAGGATATAGTGATGAAAATTGGATAACCGGCTCAACAGAAACAAAGTCCACAAGTGGATATGTTTTTACTATTGGTGGAGGAGCAGTATCTTGGAAGTCTTCCAAACAAACGTGCATCGCTCGCTCTACAATGGAATCAGAGTTTATAGCTTTGGATAAAGCCGGTGAAGAAGCTGAATGGCTTCGAAATTTCTTAGAAGACATTCCGTTCTGGCCAAAACCTTTGGCTCCTATTTGCATACATTGCGATAGTGAGGCTGCAATTGGACGGGCAGGGAGCGTTATGTATAACGGAAAGTCTCGTCATATACGACGAAGACATAACACCGTTAGACAACTACTTTCTAGTGGAATTATCACCATTGATTATGTAAGATCAAAGGATAATGTGGCGGATCCGCTTACAAAAGGCTTAACTAGAGAGGGAGTTGAGAAATCATCTAAGGGAATGGGACTATGGCCGAGGACAAGTCAACATGGCGGTAACTCTACCTAGAATTTTGGATGTTTCGAGATCTAGGTTCAAGGAGCTCAAACAAAGTTGTGATTGACCGGTTCAACATTGTCAAAGTAAAATCTTTGGTCCCTTCTCGTGATGAAGACAATGTTCAGTAACAAAGATAGAACTTTACACGTTCTTTAATGATTACCTAAGTTTGATGTGGTATTTATCAAATAGTGTCAATCTAAAGGATTACACGTTTAGGAATCACCTATGTAAGTGTGAAGTGGAAGCCGCTTCAATGAGAATTCTGTAAGGCCAATTCTCTACGCACTTATGAAACCAGGCGGTGTTCATGGCTGAAACGAACACAACAATGAGAACCAAAAGACGGTTAAGGATTGGTTGTGTGACATATGGTTGTCTAGGTATACACTAAAGTTCGACGGTTCAAAGATATCAAATCTACCGATTGACCGAGTATATCCGACATATGTTCACTACGGAAAGTTCAAAGGGAAACCTACTTATCCAGATGCAATTGATCCTTACTTGCAAATCACACAGCTTTCATCTATGATCATTCTGGTTACAGCCATTCCCATTCATGTGGGGGATTGTTGGACTTTAAAGCATTGGGCTTCAAAGACTTTAAGCATTGGGCTTTAAAGTCTAAGAGTGTGAATTGGAAATTGTGGGAAATAAAATGGAGGGAAATGAAAATTTGAATGAAGTGAGCTTTTGTCTTGAACTTTGTCCCTCATTGGTGAGGGACAACTACATTTGTGTGTATATATATAGAATCACTTATTAAAGCTCTTAAAAGGAGTTGAAGAGAATGAACCCTCGCGCCGTCGTCGTCGCTCGCTCGGCTCGGCTTCGGCTTTGGCTTTGGCTTTGGATTTGGATTTGGATTTGGATTTGTCAAATGATCGATAAGATTATTTTTGGACAAAATTTATTTAATTAATTATTTAATAATTAATTAAATGTCAGTTAGTTAGCCACTGTCCGGGCGTGACCGCGGTAGGACCGCGCCAGAACACTGCTGCAGATTCAGAAGGCCACTCTGGCCGCGGTCCTGGCGTAACCGCGGCAGGACGCGCAAACTTCTGAACAGACACCTTTTCCAGAACAAACAGCACACCTCTTCCAATAATTGCCTATAAATTCTGAGGCATGACTTCGTTTTTAACACACTGAAAATATTACAAAACTTCCTTCTTTTTGAAAATACTGCATTCTAATTCGCAGTCTCTCTCTCTCAAATTCGTAAGTGTGATTTTGTTCCATTTTTTGAGTTTGTTGGTATCCTGCAGTTTGTATTTCCACTGTTACAGGAAGGTTTATTCCGTTTCATCCTGGGAGGATTTAATCCATTACCTTGGCAACGTGTGAGGGGGTTAAAATTCCTTAAGGACGCACAAGCAAATTGTGGACTCGGAATACTTCTTATTCTTTACTGTTTTCCAGTTTCTTTTATTCTTTTAACAGTTTTTTGATTTTGTATTTTAACACAGTAGCGGATTACAAAAATATCACATAAGAACAACTGAGCTGTGACGACCCAAAGGGTCATCACCTATTTCCTCATCCATTCCGTGCTTTCGAGGCCTTAAAACCTCATTTTTTTTACTTGCCTCAATTTGCGTGCGCAGTCCGGGCGCGTAGCCGGAAAGCTTTTATGTTGAAATATGTGAATTCCGTGAAAAATTTGAAGAATTTTGATATTAATATGATTATAGTTGACTGGTCAACATTTTTCGTAAACGGACCCGGACCCGAGATTGGATGGTCCCGGAAGGTCCGTAGAAAAATATGGGACTCGGGTATGTGCCCGGAATCGAATTCTGAGGTCTAGAGCCCGAGGAAAGAATTTTTCTGTGAAATTGTTTTTCTGAAATTATTAAGGAAAATGGAAATGAAAATTGATTAAATGACTATGGTATCGGGCTCGTATTTTGGTTCCGGTGCCCGGTACAAGTCTTAAATATGTGATAAGCACTTTCTGTGAAGTTTGGTCGAAATCGGACGTCAGTTGACGTGTTTCGGACCTAAATATCTAAAGTTTGAAGTTTATGAAGTTATAATGAAAAAATCATGTGCTTTGAGGCTTGATTCTATGTAAATGATGTTATTTTGGCGACTTGATCGCACGAGCAAGTCCGTAGGATGTTTTCGAGGTTGTGTATGTTTGGTTTGGAGCCCCGAGGGCTCGGGTGAGCTTTGGATAGGCATCCGATTGCATTTCCTCATTTTTGAAAAGCTGGTATTCCCCAGTTCTGGTATCTTCGCAAATGCGAAGAAGTACTCGCAAATGCGAAGTCGCAAATGCGGCAACTCGATCGCAAATGCGAAGAAGGGGAAGTCTGGGCCGGATCGCAAATGCGATCATTCCTTCGCAAATGCGAAGAGGGGGAAAATGGGTTGCGACGCCCACGCTCGCAAATGCGAGAGGGCCCAGATCGCAAAAGCGATCGATACTTCGCAAATGCGAAGTCTGTGCCCAGGCCCAGTGTTCGCAAATGCGAACCAAGGATCGCAATTCCCAGCCCTGTTTTGTTCGCAAATGCGAACCAAGACTCGCAATTCCCATATCCGAGGCCCAGCAAATTTTATACTTAGTCGAATTTTCATCACTTTTCACCATTCTTTCAAAACCCAAACACCATAGGCGAATTTTTAAGAGCAAACTTCATCCCAAATCACTTGTAAGTTGATTTTTACTCAATTCTTTCCATCGTTAACATCTTAAACATGTTTTCTACTTGAAATCAAAGATTTTCATGGGTGAAATTGGGATTTTTGGGTAGAACCTAGGTTTTCTATAAAATTGGTGAGTTGGACCTCGATTTGAGGTCCGATTTCAAAACAAATTATATATTTGAACTCGTGGGGGAATGGGTAACTAGATTTGGTTCGAACCTCGAGTTTTGACCATGTGGGCCCGGGGGCGATTTTGGAATTTTTGGGAAAAACTTGGGAATCTCATTTTTATGCATTCAAATGGATTCATATAATGTTTATTAAAGTAATCGAGCAATTTGTAATTAGATTCGAGCGAATGGGAGGTGGAACCGCGAGGTAAAACAATAGTTGAGGATTAAGTGGATTTCAAGGCTTTGAGGTAAGTGTTTGGTTTAACCCTAGCTTGAGGGAATAAGAGTTGAGTCTTGTTGCTAATTGCTATGTGATCGAGTACGATGTATAGGCATGGTGACGAGTATCTATACATTGGTGTCTAGCATGACCGTGAGTCCTTATAATGTGATTATCATGATTTGGTTGTGAAGTCCGTGTTTATTGGAGGATTTCTATATGTTGTGAATAACATGTGAACGGTAATAGGATCATTTGATTTCTGGAGCATTGGTTCGAATTGTGATACGAATATTGAAAGTATACGAAATGACTTGATTCTTTGGAGCGTTGGCTCAAAATAGTAAAGTGAATTATAAGATAAGGAAAGTAAGAAAGAGAAAGCGTTGCTGATTATTCCCTTGTCGGGACGTTTGGTTGAACTTGTTGGATTCTTTCCCTTCCGGGATGGTTGTCAAATATTTGCTTATTTTATGCCCCTTAACTGTGACTGTTGTTTGGGAAGTCAGACTGTTAAATGATGTTGAGGATCGGGTTGCGCGCCGCAACAATAATATATGAGGATCGGGTTGCGCGCCGCAACAATAATATATGATAAGTGAGATGGGTCGGGTTGCGCGCCGCAACAATGATATATGATAAGTGAGATGGGTCGGGTTGCACGCCGCAACAATGATACTGTGGAGCGGGTTGCACGCTGCAACAATGGTAATTATGGAGCGGGTTGCACGCCGCAACNAGTTTGAACTCGGGTAGGGGAAGTCGGGTAACCGGTAGTTTCGGTTCGAACCTCGTAGTTTCGACCACGGACGGGCCCGGGGGCGATTTTGGAATTTTTGGGAAAAACTTGGGAATCTCATTTTTATGCATTCAAATGGATTCATATAATGTTTATTAAAGTAATCGAGCAATTTGTGATTAGATTCGAGCGAATTGGAGGTGGAACCGCGAGGTAAAACAATAGTTGAGGATTAAGTGGATTTCAAGGCTTTGAGGTAAGTGTTTGGTTTAACCCTAGCTTGAGGGAATAGGAGTTGAGTTTTGTTGCTAACTGCTATGTGATCGAGTACGATGTATAGGCATGGTGACGAGTATCTATACATTGGTGTCTAGCATGACCGTGAGTCTTTATAATGTGATTATCATGAACGTTTCATGTTTATTGGAGTATTTCCATATATTATGAATAACATGTGAATGGTGATATGATAATTTGATTCCTAGGAGCATTGGCTCGAACCGTGATACGAATGTTGAAAGTATATGAAATGACTTGATTCATTGAGGAGCGTCGGCTCCAGTCGTAGAACGAATTGCGAAAGTATAAGTGATAATTGAACCTCTGGAGCATCTGCTCGAGTTGTGAAAAAGAATTGTGAAGTAAAAGCGAGAAAGAGGAGAGATCATTATGTTTCCCTCTTGGCGGGCTATTGTTGGGTTGTGATTCCTCTGCATTGTGTTCTTAACGGATACTAGGGTCGCTCAGGTTAATGTTTCCTTGTGTCATATGATGACTTTAGTTATAGATGGGTTGGTTGGGTGTGGTAGTCGGTTAGATATAGCTGAGGTGGTCAAGTATGGTAATAGGTTGGTTATAGCTGTGGTAGTTAGATGTTGGAACTAATGTGGTGGTTAGATGTTGGAACTAATGTGGTTATACTAATCCCCTTGCCAGAATATTTGAGATGATGTTTTGTTCCCTTACTGGGAAGTCGTCATATTGTTGTTTGTGACGGAATATGAGATAAGAAATTTCTTGGAGCTTGGGCTCCAGTGATATCGTGAGATAAGAAAAGTAAGAAAGAGAAAACGTTGTTGATTATTCCCTTGCCGGGACGTTTGGTTGAACTTGTTGGATTCTCCCGTTGTCCGGGATGTTTGTCAAATATTTACTATTTTATGCCCCTTAATTGTGAATGTTGTTTGGGGAGTCGGACTGTTAAATGATATTGAGGATCGGGTTGCACGCCGCAACAATGATATTGAGGATCGGGTTGCACGCCGCAACAATGATATTGAGGATCGGGTTGCATGCCGCAACAATGATATTGAGGATCGGGTTGCACGCCGCAACAATGATATTGAGGATCGGGTTGCACGCCGCAACAATGATATTGAGGATCGGGTTGCACGCCGCAACAGTAAAAGGTGAGGAACGGGTTGCGCGCCGCAACAATGATACATGATAAATGATATGGGCCGGGTTGCACGCCGCAACAGTGGTATTTGTGGAGCGGGTTGCACGTTGCAACAATAGTGATTATGGAGCGGGTTGCACGCCGCAACAGTTATTGAGGCTATGTGTTTGTATGTGAGTATTGATTCCTTTTTCATTGTGAACCTAAGTGTTTTAGTTGTTGCTCTTGATTGCTGTTAATATTGTATCTCCCCTTAACATGTCTCCCCTCCCATGTTGTTAATTACTTGGTATTCGATTTCTGCTGTATATTTATAACTGCACAGGTTTATGTGATGTCCAGTCTAGCCTCGTCACTACTTCGCCGGGGTTAGGCTAGACACTTACCAGCACATGGGGTCGGTTGTGTTGATGCTACACTTCTGTGCATTTTTGCACAGGTCCAAGTTTTGAGGAGCAGCAGCAGCAGTAGTTCGGGAGCAAACTTTCCTATTCACGAGACTGAGATAGCCTTGCAGGCGTCCGCAGGCCCGGCGTCTCTTCTCATTGTTTTCTTTTAGACAGTTGCCTCCTTGTTTCGAGACAGACAGCTGTTATATTTCTTTCAGACCTTTGTATTTAGTTTATCCTTAGTGGTTCGTGAGTAATGTGACACCAAATCTTGGGTAGAGGCTATTGTTGACTATTCCGCGTTTTGATTCAGACTTATAAATTCGACTTCCGCTATTATTATTATTATTATTATTAAATTTCATATTTCTTATTGATGCTAAAGATTGTTAACAGATTTATTTATTAATGAAAGGTAAATAAGTTAGCTTGCCTAGCTACCACGAGTAGGCGCCATCACGATCCCGATGGTGGGAAATCCGGGTCGTGGCATGAGCTCCCTCCTTTTCAATTTTATAGCCCATATTTCAATTTACAATCAACTAGCCCAACAATAATAGGCTAAGATTCAACATCCAACTCCAATAAGTTCTAGAAATTACTATTTAATTTTTAAAAAAGATTGCTCAAGCTTTTAAGTTAATTTTTGAATCAGTAACTGTGACTCAAATATTAGTTCAACAAACAAAATCCATTTGGATGGTGAAAATTAGATTTTTAACAAGCTTAAATATGTGGGTTTAAATTTCGAATTTGATTTTGTGAGAAATTTGGAGTGAGTGTTATTTAGACTTGTTAGAAATAGTATAAGGAAGTTGTATATAAAATTTGAAGTCATTTAATGGAGATTTGGACTGGTTTTAACAAGAATTGCAACTGAAAATCGTGGAAGAAGTTCGTCTACAGATGTTTGTATAAAGGTGTATAATAGTGTATAAGATGTGTCTATACACTCACATACACTATTATACAAGATTATACATAATTATACAAAAAGCTGACTTCGTCTTCTTCCTTGCGTCTTTTCTAAAATTTTACTCAAATCTTGCTCAAATCTACTCCACATCACTTCAAATTTAAATTTTGAACTCCTTTTGATATTTTCAATCAATTGGAACAACACTCAATCCAAACAACTAACAAATTCAAAAAATCCTATTTTCGAAAGCAAAGCTTTGAATGACCTTCAATGGTGGACTTCTACTCTTCAATTTTACTTACACTGCAACCAGGTGACAAAGGGTAAGAAGCAGCAATGGCGGGCAGTCCCTTGAAGCATATGTAGAAGATGTGAGAAGAAGAGAGAGTGAAAGCAGTGATTGTGAGAACACAAATTTAACTTCATAGCTTTTAGAAGCAATGGTTGTGAGAACATATATTTTGAATTTGCTAGTGCTTTCAAAATATATACAATATGGGCTAGCTTGGGTAAAACTTAAAAACATGAGCTATTTTTTTTTATGGTGTGAAGTCATGTGTATTTCCTTGTAATTCTTTCAAAAAATATTAACACTATACTCCCGGTATAACTAATTTCGAAATTAGTTATACTGTGATTTTATCCCAATCAAACGTGGGATAGACACATTTCAAATTTAATCCCAAAATTAATTATCCCTTATCCCTCGTACAAAACGAGTCATAAAAGTCATGGTGGATTGATAAGTACACTTTTATTTTTAACCATATATCTCGAATTAATCGGGCTCCAATGTGAACCAAAATACAAGGCGGGAGACCCAAAAAAAAAGTATTACTAGCTGACATTAATTAATATGATATGGTCATTTTAGCTTCATTAATACTTCGTTTTTGTACATTGTATGGCACATGAGAAGGAGAACAGGAGTACATTGTATGGGCTATAAAAAGAACAAAAAGGGATCAATAATAACCGTGACATCCTCCCCCATCAAATCTCTCTGTCTTTCTGGGGGTGGATATTCTTAATAGTTTCGTTTTCTAGATGCTATTCGTTGTATACTCAAAGCCAAACCACCTTAATTGTTTTTTATTGTGTAATACATTAATTTTTTTTAACCATTTGGTGTTTGAAATTTATACTGATTCGACTAATTCGTCTCGTGTCACAGAAAATCCACTATGAGGGATTTTAGCATTCCCTACCAAATAGAACTTCAGTCCCATTATTCGAACACGAGAACTTTAATTAAGAATGAATGGATCTTTACATTCCACCACAATTTTTGGTAGTCATTAAATAATACTCCCTCCGGTTCACAATAAGTGTCCAATTTACTTTTAACACGCCCATTAAGAAAATACTAAATTCTATACAAAAATACCTACTATGACTAAACTACCCCTAATTAAACATTTAATGTGAGGAGTAAGAAAACTTTTTAGGGACATGTACATAGGGGTTATTTTGTAAAAACAAATTGAATTCTTTCTTGATTACATAACTNNNAGTAACTTAACTAACTTAACGTACGTAACTTAATTCTTTCTTGATTACATAACTGGACACTTATTTTGAACCAAAATGAAAAAGTAAATTGGACACTTATTGTGAACCGGAGGGAGTATTTTATAATGTGATATGTAGTTAATAAAATAGCATTAAGAAAGTACTAATTTGACTGTTTACCGTAATTTTCAAAATTGAATGATGATGGTAAGCCCAAAAGGT
The DNA here is from genome assembly GCF_001879085.1 of Nicotiana attenuata. NCBI lineage: Eukaryota > Viridiplantae > Streptophyta > Magnoliopsida > Solanales > Solanaceae > Nicotiana > Nicotiana attenuata. The sequence continues at coordinate 248,353 of NW_017671211.1, read as the reverse complement.
AAGAACAGAGACCACATATCATAACTTCGCAAGAAGGATTAAAATAATGTGCGCGAATTGAGTGATGGATAGAACTTTGCCTATTTGGCACACTTCATAGGGAAGGACAGGATGAAATAAAGAGAGGAAATATATGTAAGTGGATAAAGGTAGGTGTGGTAGGTAAATGCACATATCATCGTTTGTGTGATTGCACGTGGATGTGTTGGAAGCACCAAAGGTTAAGGTGGGGTGATAAATATTCTTATATTATTAATTAATGATTTTGAGTTTGAACATTGAAATAAAATCGTTTTTGGTAGATAGTACTTTATCTCTTAAAATATAACTTTTCGGTACTAATCTAAATTAGTCGGGTCCTAAAACGAGATGAAAAACCAAAAAAGCTTGGATGTATTGGCCCCAAAATCAACCTTTTCAGACTTTTTAAGAGTGTCAGATTCACGTTCTAGAAAGTAGAAGGGAAAAAGGTCAAATTTGTATTGTTCACGTTTATACCTCGTTCTACTTTCCGTCTAAATATGTCCCTACCGTTAGCAAAGTAGATAAAACTACCCCTAACCCTAACAGATCTCCAATGTGGCAATGGGACCCCTTAATTAATCTGCCAACTAGACAAAATATCAACCCAAATTAAAAGACCCATGTCCGACCCAACTATCACAAATGAATGGGTCAAAATTTGAAAACAAATGGACGATGACAATGAAGATGTCTCTAACAAAAGGGTACAAAATGATGATTTTTCCCTATCAACAGTACTAGTTTCTCTATTTCAAATCATCGTCTTGAATTTATAAATGGATTCTAACGGATCAAAGATCGGATTTCCGACCAAACTCCGATGAGTTTCTTCATTGCTCGTAAGACAACGAATGGAGAATCGCCGAAGCTTCTTCCGACCAAACTCCGATGAGTTTCTTCGCTGAAGGTTCTTGACCATGCTTGAACATCTCTCGCTTAAATGGGCTTGAATATGAAAACAAAAAGGAGGAAATGGGTAAATGGGCATAAGGAAAGAGAATAACTTGCATCCAATTTGAACATACTAGAAGATTTTGAGATTTGAGAACAGTAAAAAAGAGAAGAAAAGAAAAAATGGGGTGGAAGGGAGATGGCAGGTCGATCTGCAAAATAGCCAACATTCCGGCGAGATTTGAATATGGTACTCCAAATCCTTTTTCTCGACTGATGATATGCTATTCAATGTGTATTTAGTTTTCATTTTATTATGGAATCTTCTAAATTTTTCATATTGATTTTTTGTTTTCTGCTCACAATGTTTTCTTTTGGTAAGATTTTCAGTTGGTTACCTTATTATGAGCCCTGGAAAAGAAGAAACGAGGAAGAAGAAAAGATGTGGTTAAGGTGTTGGATAGTTGGGTCAAAGAAATGGGCATGGGTCTTTTAAAATTTGGGTTGATATTTTGTCTAGTTGGCAGATTAATTGAGGGGTTCCATTGCCACGTTGGAGATCTGTTAGGGTTAGGGGGATTTCATCTACTTTGCTAACAGTAGGGACATATTTAGACGAGGTATAAATGTAACAATTTATCAAAATAGAGGTACAAATTTGACCTTTTTCCCAAAGTAGAAACTGGAATTTCGATTAAATGAACTTTGAATGTTGACCCATGATTATTTACTCTTGCAAAGCTAATCGTTTTTACAATACTTCAATCGAATAGGTATAGGTGAGGACCGTGAGGTATAGACCTCTGGTCACACGAGTTACAAAAAGTCTTCTTCTACATGTGGTGGTGGAAAAGAAATTCAAATAAAAACTATGGGTACCATACAATGAGGGAAATGTCGCCCCTGCATTTCACCAATAACATTATTCTCCGCAAATAGTTAGGGTCAGATCTATATTTGGTGTTATAAAAGTGGATTAGATTTGCTTTTATTGACTGATGGCAGAAGTTTTTAGACACATGCATGAGCTTTTTTATAAGGGAAAAGAACCAAATTTTCCTTTAAACTATGCGAGTTGATCCATATTTGCCCCATAAACTTTACAGAATAGTCCAAATTTTCTCGTAAACTTTGTCAAATAGTCCAAATTTGGCCATTGTTTTTCTCAAACATCATCCTTCATCCCTCTAGAATCTAAATGGATCACCACTATAATAATTGATTTTCCCCACTCTCAAAAACAGTACTTGAAGATCACCAGCACTTCTCACACCCACTATAATCACAAAAAGAAGACATAAAAATCACTCATTCAAACGATATGCCTCACACCATCATCTTAACCACTTTCTCCGGCCACTATTATACCTTCGTCAAAAGACCACCGGCCATCAACCATTATAACCCCACTTTGACTGCTATAGAACTATTGCATATTATGAGGAGCTAAGTTCTTTGTACCAGTGTTGTTTTAGCATTAGGAGCTTTAACAACACTATTGGTGATCTGAGAAGGATTGATGATAGAGTTGTATCGATGAAGTTCCGACATAGTAGCAATTCAACTTGGTGGTATAACTGAATGGGCCAAAAATTATCTTAGTAAACGCATTAAGAAGGCCTTTCATCAGTATGACTCCAACAAAAGACAGATGCAAGGTCAAAATGATGCGACAAAGGACTAGGTCGAGGAGTCAACAGAGATCAAGGCCGAGGACGAGCACTCTCTTTAAACAGAATAATAACTACTAGTTTTAGGATAAGACTTTAAAGAGAATATTCATGAATATTCCAATGAATATTCTCTGGATTTGTACTATTAGGGTATTGTGCCACATGTCCCCTTATAAATAAAAAGAGACATAGTTATAGGGAACATTTAATACTCATTTGTAAAACAACACATTGACATTCTCTGCAGATTCTTGTTTTATTGTACACATACAAATTATAGGTAAAAACTTACCCGCACCGGGTGTTTACATCAAACCAATAGATATATGACATATGTCTTGCATATGGACTTCAATCATTTAAATTACATACATTCTCATCTAATTAAATTAATTAACCATTGTGAGTTAATATAGTTTGGTGTAAACACTCGGTGTGGGTAAGATGATTGCCAAACTATACCTTTTCTTCAAATCTTTGTCTAACTTTTCTTCTACGATCCAAGGAGAATCTGAATATTCAAAGACTCATCAATCATTTATCATTGTCAGAAAGAATACCAAAGACATCTCACCTTTTTCGGGTGAATCACATGCTCTTATTTACTCAAATGACATTTATTGCTATTTATTATTATTTAATGCTACCTCCTTTATTTTTGGATCATTGAATAAAATAATGTTGTTACCATTTATTGCTATATAGACAATATCCGTGTTATCTCCGTACAAAATCGATTAATATATCTTTTGGATATTAATATTGGCTAAGATTAACTCTATTTTATTAGAAAATCAATTGTTTAAATCTAGATCTAAATTTTGGGCCAAACAATAATTAGTTGATCATTATGTAGGTTCTATTTGGGCTGATGTTGAGGCTTGAGGGATAAAGACACGGCCGTTGGAGATTCCACGTAAATTTACCTGTATCCATGGTATCTATTCTTACTATAATACTTTGTTTTAACTGTATAGCACTATGTATCATTTGATAGCCCTCAAAATCTTCCATCTTTGGTTCAAATCGAATTTCAAATGGAAGAAATCCAAAAATATTTACAGCCATATAGATCGTAACAACACACCTTCCTATATCCACTTATCTTTCATGAGTATATTTATTCACTTGCTCATGATCGTGGTTTAAATAGAAATAGGTCGAGTTTGTTGAAAAATTCAGGTTATAACAATAAATTTAGTTTCCTAATGTGAAATGTTTAATTACTCGAATGTATCAACAGAATCATTTTCTTATTTCTACTAATGATTCTAACAAAAATTTATTTTTGGGGTGCAACAAGAGTTTGTCTGGCGGACCCAAAATTTTGAACAAGCGGGTTTAGTTAAAGGCATTAATAATTAGCAGTATAGCCGGTTTCGAGTATAACAAGCAGGATATGGTAGTTATTTTCTTTTCTTTTGGGGTCCTTTTTGTTCATAATCGATCTCGAAATAAAATCATTTTAAAGTCGGTAATCAATAGTTTTAAAAAAGTTGAGAATATATGAAAAACATATAAATGCCTATTCATTTCTTTCTTTTTTTAAATTTTATCAATTTAACTTAACATGTTTAACAAATTTTCAAACTTCAACAAAAATTTATCCACTTTAAAAACTTATTAGCTCTAATATATTTAAGAAATTATAGAACTTTTTTGTATTTTACAATAAGAAGTAGTTATTTGCAAGCAGACGACAATAAAAAAAAGATATACAAAATTGCAAATAAATACCAATAATTAAAGAAATAGTGCTAAACACTAAACCAAAAAAATCGATATATAAATAAATGATTTCAACATAAACTAAATTAGGTTAAGCTAACAAGTCATAAATAATCTCAACAAATGTACTTGCATGTGTTAGTGATTATAATGTATGGGTCAGAATCTGACCTCACGGTAATTAACGAAATTAATCTCCTCTTAAGCTAATCCACAATTAATAAGTGGTATGGCCACTTATTTATAAGAGGATTCGACTCTTGTCCGATTAAATCTACGAGGGCACGGCCCATTCATTCCCCCACGGGGACGGAACCTCAGCGTAGCCACGGCCATTTATTGCCAGCTTACGAAGCTCACATCTATAAATACTAAGAGTGAAAGCCCTAGAAAAGTGGCTGCTTCTTCACCACTAGTGAGAGGAGAGAGAAACAAGAAAATATACCCCTCTTATGGGAAGAGAAAACACCATTGTAAGGCTCTGAACCTCTTCATGGAGAGGCAGACCAAACAAATATTATCAATAAAGGTTTCTAATGCTTCTCCCCCTAATTCTGAGTTCTTATTTTAGTTTTTTCCATCTGGTCCAACGGATTATTACGATTTGCTATGATTATCCCGGGATTTATTTATATTGTTTTGTACTCGTAAGATGCGTAACATTTTTTGAGCAAACAATTTGGCGCCGTCTGTGGGGATTTCATAGCAAAATCGCGTAGTTCTTCCATGGACCAAAGGAAGAACGCCGGTTGGAAGACACCAGCAAAACAGCCAAAGCGGCATATCAAGCCGATGGAACTCGAAGATCTCGAATCGAGTCCCGTCTCTGTCCCTCATCTATCTANAGTTCAACTACGGTTGAACCAAGACAGGCCGTGCGCCTTCACCAAAAAAAAAAAAGTTCAACTACGGTTGAACCGGGACTCAGGCTATGCGCCTTCACCAAAAAAGTTCAACTACGGTTGAACCAAGACATGCTATGTGCCTTCACCAACAAGTTCAACTACGGTTGAACCAAGATAGGCCGTGCGCCTTCACCAAAAAAAAAAAAAGTTCAACTACGGTTGAACCGGGACTCAGGCTATGCGCCTTCGTCATTATATCAAGGCTATGCGCCTTCGTCAAAAAGTTCAACTACGGTTGAACCGAGACAGGCTACGCGCCTTCACCAGAAAGTTCAACTACGGTTGAACCGGGACTCAGGCTATGCGCCTTCGCCATAATATCAAGGCTATGCGCCTTCGTCAAAAAGTTCAACTACGGTTGAACCGGCACAGGCTACGCGCCTTCACCAGAAAGTTCAACTACGGTTGAACCGGGACTCAGGCCATGCGCCTTCGCCATTATATCAAGCCTACGCGCCTTCACCAAAAAGTTCAACTACGGTTGAACCGGGACTCAGGCTATGCGCCTTCGCCATTATATCAAGGCTATGCGCCTTCGTCAAAAAGTTCAACTACGGTTGAACCGAGACAGGCTACACGCCTTCACCATAAAGTTCAACTACGGTTGAACCGGGACTCAGGCTATGCGCCTTCGCCATTATATCAAGGCTACGCGCCTTCACTAAAAAGTTCAACTACGGTTGAACCAAGACAGGCTACGTGTCTTCGCCACCAAATTTAACGAAGCCCAACAGCAGTCGAACTGGGACTCAGGCTATGTGCCTTCATCATTAAATCCAACGAGCTCGACCTCGCTCGAACTATAAGGATGGACGCCTTCGTCCTCAACTTTAGCAAGTTCAACCACAGTTGAACCAAGACTCAGGCCAAACGCCTTCATCTATGAAAGTAAAGCCCGACCTCCAACTAATCAAAGCGCAGGATAGGCACCCTCGCCATCCAAGTAAGTTCTCCCAACTCGAATTAAGATTCGGGCCACGTAAAGTTCGGCCCCGGTCGAACTATGAGGCCGCATTGTTTACTATCACAACCGATAGTTCGACCACGTCCGAACTGGGACTAAGGCTAAGCGCCGCTATCGCCAAATAACGGCTAAGACTCGCCCGCACCGAGTTGAAAAAGCAAGTCCATCAACTATATTATGCCTAAGGCCATCGCCGCCAACGGTCGACCTAGGTTTGACTGCGGCGAGTAAACGACCCGACGACAGTCGAAGTTGCCTTTGTGGCTAAGGCCGTCGAGTCTATCACGACTAAAGTCGTCGATCCAAATTCGACTAGGGCCGCCAACGCCGACGTTCAACAAAAAGCGCAACAAAAACTCTAAAGAACGAAAGAAAAACAGTGACAAAAAATAAGCACAAGGCAGGCAATGGAAAAGAAAATTTATATATTTACAAAGTCAATGACGGGTCATCCCCGCTTACACCCGGCCAAAGCCGATCAATACAAGAAATAAAAAAAATAGTAATACAAGAAACGCCTAAAACGCCAAGCGGCGAACAAGACAAGAAAAAATGCACAGACATCTTTCTACTCGGTGCCGTCTGCGCCGTCGTCTGCACCAGCATCAACCTCCGGCGTCGCCGCGTCAAAACCACAATCGGCACGTGCCTCACGAGCCTTCTGACGCGCCCTCTCGAAAGCAGCTTCGGTCACGACGCCAGCCTCCCACAAACTCTTATATACATCACGTTGGGCCTCGGCAAAGACCCAAAGTTCCCGAGCCTGGCTGGAAGAAGCGGCGTGATCCCGTAGCCGCTGATTCTCTTCTTCTAAGGCTGTGATCCGGTCCGCCATGACCTGGGCGTCCTGCTCAAAGACACCAATCCGCTCCTCGAGACTCGCTTCTCTAAAGACCGCAGCATCCCTTTCCAATGCCCGTTGGGATTCATGCACGTGGATAGCCTCCTCCAACGCCCCGGCCCTCGACGAAGCATCCCTCACTTGGAGCTTCAATGCCGCGACTTCACCCTCCAACGCGGTCACTTTCCCGCCCCATGCCACAGCGGCCTCCGCCGCCTTGGCCTTGCCCGGCGCTCGCACTCAGCTGCGGCCCTCTTTCCCGCCTCGATCTCCTCATCCTTTCGGCGGAGCTGCCCCTCGAGAGCACTCGTCCTGCCAAGTATTTGCTGCATCTGAAGCTCCCGCCTCGCCAGCTCTTCGACCAAGGCCCGGCTCCGAGGATCATTCTTCAAGCGCACGCGCAACTCTCGGCACTGATTTCGGTAGCGGCGATACTTCTCCAGCGCCCGCAAAAATATCCCCGAACGGACCTTGGCTCGACGAATGCTCTCCACCTCCAACAGATAAGACTACAAAGCAAAGACAACAATCAGAATAAAAGAATAAACCTAAAGCAAAGAATAAGCGAACCGACGCAACAGTACATACCCTCAAGCCCATCACGGCTACTTCATTCATTAGCCTGATATCCGTAATGCCCCTCAACGATGCATTCGCGGCCTCCGAGCATAGCGTCTCGAACTGCGGCACCAAGCTTTCACTTGGAGCAATAAGTTCAGTTCCGTGGGAACCTCGATAAAGCGAGATCNGCTTCTTCACCACTAGTGAGAGGAGAGAGAAACAAGAAAATATACCCCTCTTATGGGAGAAGAAAACACCATTGTAAGGCTCTGAACCTCTTCATGGAGAGGCAGACCAAACAAATATTATCAATAAAGGTTTTTAATGCTTCTCCCCCTAATTCTGAGTTCTTATTTTAGTTTCTTTCATCTGGTCCAACGGATTATTACGATTTGCTATGATTATCCCGGGATTTATTTATATTGTTTTGTACTCGTAAGATGTGTAACATTTTTTGAGCAAACAATTTGGCGCCGTCTGTGGGGATTTCATAGCAAAATCGTGTAGTTCTTCCATGGACTAAAAGGAAAGAAACGCCGGTTGGGAAGAACAACCCAGCAAAAACAAGCCAAAGCGGCATATCAGGCCAATGGAACTCGAAGATCTCGAATCGAGGTCTGGTTCCTCTGTCCCTCATCTATCTAGTGGTGCAAACAAGAAGAAACAGCCCCCCTCTTTTGGGGAGAATCTTCGTAAGAGATCTCCCACATCCCTGATAAGGGCTCCAGCCGGAAACCAGCACGGAGGAATCTCGAATCGAGAAGCGCTTCGAGACAGCCTACATACCCCGGTTGGGAAGGTAACGATTAAGCTGCTCAAGATCTCGAATCAAAACCGAGCTTCAGCTCCCAAAAACCCACGAACCAAAAAAGTTCAACTACGGTTGAACCGGGACTCAGGCTATGCGCCTTCGCCATTATATCAAGGCTATGCGCCTTCGCCAAAAGTTCAACTACGGTTGAACCGAGACGGGCTACGCGCCTTCACCAACAAGTTCAACCACAGTTGAACCAAAGAAGGCTACGAGCCTTCGCCACCAAATTTGACAAAGTCCAACAACAGTCGAACTGGGCCTCCGGCTGCGTGCCTCCGCCAATAAACCCAGCCACGGTTGAACCTAGACTCAAGCTATGCGCCTTCGCTATTGAATCCAACGAGCTCGACCTCGCTCGAACTACAAGAATGGACGCCTTCGTCCTCAACTTTAGCAAGTCCAACCACAGTCGAACCGAGACTCAGGCCAAACGCTTTCATCTATGAAAGCAAATCCCGACCTCCAACAAATCAAAGCGCAGGATAGGCACCCTCGCCATTTCAAGTAAGTTCCCCCAACTCGAATTGAAATTCGGGCCACGTAAAGTTCGGCCCCGGTCAAACTACGAGGCCGCATTTTTTACTATCACGACCGGTAGTTCGACCGCGCCCGAACTGGGACTAAGGCTAAGCACCGCTATTGCCAAATAACGGCCAAGACTCACCCGCACCGAGCTGAAAAAGCAAGGCCATCAACTATATTAGGGCTACGGCCATCGCCGCCAACGGTCGACCTAGATTCGACTACGATGAGTAAACGACCCGACGGCGGTCGAACTTACCTCTATGGCTAAGGCCGTCGATTCTATCACGACTAAAGTCGTCGATTTAAATTCGGCTAGGGCCGCCAACGTGAATGGTCAACAAAAAGCGAAACAAAAACTCTAAAGAACAAAAGAAAAACAGTGACAAAAAAACAAGCACAAGGCAGGCAATAGAAAAGGAAATTTCTATATTTACAAAGTCAATTGCGGGTCATCCCCGCTTACACCCGGTCAAGGCCGATCAATACAAGAAATAAAAAAAAGGAAACACCTAAACGCCAAACGGCGAACAAAACAAAATGCATAATCTTTTTACTCGCTGTCGTCTGCACCAGCGTCAGCCTCTGGCGTCGCCTCGTCAAAACCACGGTTTGCACGTGCCTCACGAGCCTTCTGACGTGCCCCCTCGAAAGCAGCCTCGGTCACGACTCCAGCCTCCCACAAACTCTTATATACATCACGTTGGGCCTCGGCAAAGACCCAAAGTTCCCGAGCCTGGCTGGAAGAAGCGGCGTGATCCCGTAGCCGCTGATTCTCTTCTTCTAAGGCTGTGATCCGGTCCGCCATGACCTGGGCGTCCTGCTCAAAGACACCAATCCGCTCCTCGAGACTCGCTTCTCTAAAGACCGCAGCATCCCTTTCCAATGCCCGTTGGGATTCATGCACGTGGATAGCCTCTCCAACGCCCGGCCCTCGCGAAGCATCCCTCACTTCGGAGCTTCAATAGCCGCGACTTCACCCTCCAACGCGGTCACTTTCCCGCTCCATGCCGCACGCGCCTCGCTGCCTTGGCCTTGCCCGGCGCTCGCACTCAGCTGCGGCCCTCTTTCCCGCCTCGATCTCCTCATCCTTTCGGCGGAGCTGCCCCTCGAGAGCACTCGTCCTGCCAAGTATTTGCTGCATCTGAAGCTCCCGCCTCACCAGCTCTTCGACCAAGGCCCGGCTCCGAGGATCATTCTTCAAGCGCACGCGCAACTCTCGGCACTGATTTCGGTAGCGGCGATACTTCTCCAGTGCCCGCAAAAATATCCCCGAACGGACCTTGGCTCGACGAATGCTCTCCACCTCCAACAGATAAGACTACAAAGCAAAGACAACAATCAGAATAAAAGAATAAACCTAAAGCAAAGAATAAGCGAACCGACGCAACAGTACATACCCTTAAGCCCATCACGGCTACTTCATTCATTAGCCCGATATCCGTAACGCCCCTCAGCGACGCATTCTCGGCCTCCGAGCAAGCGGCTCGAACTGCGGCACTAAGCTTTCCCCTTGGAGCAATAAGTTCAGTTCTGTGGGAACCTCGATAAAGTGAAATCGCCCCTCTGCGCGCACCGCTGAATTGGTGGAGCCTTCCTGGAACATACGGACGTCGTCGAGATCTAGGTCGGATTCAGACTCATCCTCACCCACATCAGCAGCCGCTGAGGAACTACCTCCCTTCTCAGTGACTGGAACCACCAATTAAGTCGCCGAAGCGACGGTATCATCACGGCCTAAGCCAACCGGGGCAGCCCTTATTGATTGTCCGCCCTCGAGGGCAGGCGCCGCAGCCGCATTCCTCTCCTCCTCCCCATCTGATGACGATTCTGCTCTAGGACGCACAACCCCCGATGGCCCCTCGTCCCGAAGTAGGGTCCGTGATGGAGAAGAAACCGCCGAAGACTCGACTGATGCCGCCCTCGGTATTGAGCGCGACACCGGCGCTGCAGTAAGCCGAGCAACTGCACCAGGCCGACGGAAGGCCAGCTGAGGGGCCCTGACGCGGCGTGCCCTCCCTAATCACAAGAAAACAAGGTTAATGAATAGAGCTGAAACAAAGCGGAACAGAAGAAATCAATTTTTTACCTGCCGCGGGCCTACGACCATGCCTCTCCCAGAAAGACGCCCACGTACGTATCCCCCTCGTATGGGGGAGTACGGCCTCGACCCACTCATGTATCCAAGACAATGGGGGCGGCGGCGACCTGTCGGCTACAAAAAAGACACGAGTTAACGCTCATAAGCACAAATCACAAAGAGGGGAAAAAAAGAGAATTCAACCACTAAAGAACTTACGTGCATGGTTCCAAGCCTCTGGGAACCCAGTAGCATCCGCCACCAGGTGCTTGGTCCTAATATAAAAGAAGTGCTCGAAAGGGCGGGGGTCGACCTCGTCATCCAATCTCATGACCAGGCCCCTCGACCCACGAGGGCACGCCTGAATCATGGTACCACGGACTCTCTGGGGAGCGTAGAGACTCAGCACATGCTGCAGCGTGACCTCCCTTCGGGCCAATTCCGCGTACTTGATAAACATTGCCAACAGTTTGTAGAGGGAAGGAGCGAGCTGACCCGGGCACACCCCGTAATAACGGCAGAAATCCACCACCAGCATTGGGAGCGGGATCTTGAACCCCAACCTGAAAGGATAGGCGTAAAAAACGCAGTATCCCCTGCGGTCGGTGTGGACCCTCTCCTCGCTTCTAGCGAGAACGATGTCTGCATGGGTAGGAACGACCCCCTGTTCCCGCAATCGGGCCATCCCGATCTCCCCCATCAACGGGGCTTCATCCACCGGTTCCTCTCCACCGTCGACGGTGAAATCAATCGCCAGATCTCCGGGCCGAGGAACCACCTCGTCAACCGACGGAATTTCGCCGGACTCCATCTGTTCTGCACCTCCCATTGCCGGAGATGGCCCTTCAACTACCGGAAAATCTACCGGAAGAGCGCCGTGGGAAGAACTGACTGCCATTGTTGATCTACTGAAAAGAAATGTAGTCACAATCAAAGGAAAGAAAAGAGAAGATGAATTAGCGAAACGAAAAAGTTTCCTCAGAATCTCTCTCTCTGATGAACAATGAAGATATGAGAAATGAATGCCCCAACCCACCTTTATAGGCAACATAAATGGCTTTTGCGAAACCCGATAGCCATCATTAACTGCACGACCAACCGTAAAACGGTTCGGTTCTGTCGTAGCAAGTGTCATTATGACGAGCTCCGCAAAGCGGCTTCTCAGCCATCCGCCAGCATACCGCCATCAGAACAATCGCTACTACCTGCAATGTGCCGTACGCCGTTAAAATTTTGGACTTGACCAAACACGTACCTGGCGCATACTCATTCCCCACGGCCATCTCCAATGTATGAAAGGCTACGGCCATCTCCAATAGGTAAAAGGCTATGACCGTCCTCAATGTATGAAAGGCTACGGCCATCTCCAATATGTGAAAGGCTACGGCCATCTTTAATGTACGAAAGGCTACGGCCATCTCCAAAGTGTAAACGGCTAAGGCCACCGCCGCCAATAAGTCGACCCCCTTATTCGAATTGTTTTCAAATCACAATCGATGAAGTCCGCTCATCGAGCTCGGCCGAAACACGACCTCGATAAGCGGAGGGACTAACTGTATGGGTCAGAACCCGACCCCACGATAATTAACGAGGCTAATCCCGTTTTAAGTTAATTCACGATTAATTAGTGGCACGACCACTGATAATTGACGACGTTCAACCCGCCCCTGGCTCGGTCAACAAAGGCCCTGGCCTATCCGCCACTATAAAGGCGAGATCTCAACGTGGTCACGGCCACTTATTGATAGCTCACGAAGCCCACAGCTATAAATACCAAGAGAAGGGACCTGCATGGGGGGGCTGCTTCTTCACCACTAGTGAGAGGAGAGAGAAAAAAGAAAATATACCCCTCTTATGGGAAGAGAAAACACCATTGTAAGGCTCTGAACCTCTTCATGGAGAAGCAGACCAAACAAATATTATCAATAAAGGTTTCTAATGCTTTTCCCCCTAATTCTGAGTTCTTATTTTAGTTTCTTTCATCTGGTCCAACGGATTATTACGATTTGCTATGATTATCCCGGAATTTATTTATATTGTTTTGTACTCGTAAGATGTGTAACATTTTTTGAGCAAACATGCTGCTTCACTAGACTCGGCAAAACTTAAATTGGAAATGCCTCACAAATTAGTGTATTTTATTTCATAAAGGGACGATACTAATCCCTCACAAATGCCTTGAGGCACGACAAAGTTTCTTTACCTATAGAGTTACGGAGAGAGATCGGGAGTGAGGGTGGGGAACGTCTGCTAGGTTCGAAGATTTTTTGCCATTCTGCCGTTTTTTGTGTGTTAGCTAGGTCTAGGAATTGAAAACTTAGGGTAGGATTTCTATAATTGGGTATTTTATATGGAGGTGGGACGGGATGATGATCATTGGATTAGAAGGAAATAGATAACTAGGATTAAATCTTACACTTAAGTGGGCTAATGGGTTGGGAAGAATGGGCTAAGGGTAATTAGGTTGGACCATATCTTTTGGGTTTGAACTTAAGCTAAAAAGATCAATTAATACAATGTATCTATAAAAATGCAAAAATTACTCTAAATTAAAATAAACTAATATAAAACTAAATACTACGCGTGAAACTATTTTTTTTTTATATTTTCAAATGTTATAATACTATAAATATAAATATACTAATTGACTTTAACCTAAAGATGAAAAAGAAATTGTAATTTTTTTATTTTTATGTGATAAAAATAAAGTAAAAGAGTCAACACTATTTAGAATATCGATACTAAACCTAAATTAAATATTTAGGCTAAAATGTGTAAAATCTTGGGTAGGATCAAAAATTACATGTCTACAGGGGTTGCTAATGCATCCTAGATTGTTCTCTTTTTATTTGCAGTGGAGAAAGGTAGTCAATTTGCAGCCAAAGATGGGACAAGAAAAAGAAGCAGATTTTTAATGTCTTTTTTTTTTTTTGGTTCAAAATATTTGTCTTCACTCTCCTTCAGCCTACCTCTTGGGGAAGTGTAGAAGCTCTTCTAGTCCCACACCAGCTAGGAACAGTTTAAGACAGTATGTTGGTCAAACAAACAAAAGAACAAACGACAATCATATCTTTGGTCTTCTTGAACTGCCCTTGGTAAGTGGAACCTTTTTTATAGGAATCATTCAGTCATGTCTCTTACTTGATAGGCTGCATATCAACAGTTATGTGTGTGTGTGTGTGTGTGTTTGTGTGAGCGTGCATGTGTATATATAAGATAGGGAAATCTCCAAATGTAACCTTCCGCGCATATACACACAAAAACCAGAAAGAAATTCTCAAAGGAATCACGAAATATCAGCACTAAAACCAACAGGCAAAATATTGATCATATATGCTAACCAGAAGTTTCCAGCAGCCAAAAGACCACTCTACTATATAAGTAGGTGAGGATTCAATGTAACTTGCGAGTAAGTAGCTATCGTAAGTAGTTATAGTACCATACTTCATCTGGTGGCTTTCACAAATTAAGACCAGATAGCAGAATAGCACTTTCAAGAACAGTTAAACTTCCAATCTCTACCTCCATTTGTTTTGCAAACAAAAGAAAAAAGTCAGATACTGTACCACCTATATATATGCATAGAGCAGACCCAGAGATAAACTGAAAGGGCTCTCTATTCTTCCTCCCTTCTTAAACTCAAGAGCACTCTTCCTGCAAGGTCAAAAATATCTGTGTGATGAACATTATTAAGAAATCTGCAATATTCCACAAAAAAAGAGGACTGAGGTGTGGGATGTGGGAGGCGGGAAAGGGACCTTAATTATACATGAAACCTGCCTACATCCATAGCATTAGGTTGTAATAGCTAGTGTGTCAAAGCATACACTTCTTCATCCAGAAGAAGGGCTCTTTTTAATTGCAAGAAATATTTAGAACACAAAATATATATTTAATACTCAATCGGCCATTTTATTTGGGGAACTCATGGACTTTGGAGAGTTCCATGGCCTTCTGATTATAACCATGAGATGATCATTCATAACCTTTTTTTTATAAGGGTGATCACCCATAACTACTAGTGGCCCCAACTTGAAATGTAATATAAAGTTCAAAATTGAAGACACTAGCTAAAGCAAAACCAAGTCAACAACATGAGAGCTGGAGCATCAGCAAGTACCCATTTTAAACTCTTCCGATGAGGCTATTCACATTCCCTCACCTCATCTTATAGTTGGAGAAATACAAGAATATTGTTCCTATGTCTTACCTCATGCTCACTCATAGCAGGGAAGAAACTTCCACTCTCTTCAATCTGACCGGTAATAACTCTCTTTCCCCTCTCTCAAACTGCAGTCCTTGTCCTCCCCCTGCAAGGACAAAAAAATCTTTGTGATGAACAGTGTTAAGAAATACGTACAAACATGTAAACTCAATATTCTATAACAAAGAGGATTGACATGTTGAGAGGAGGGAAAGGGGCCTTAATTATACCTGAAACCTGCATTCATCCGTAGCATTAGGTTGCAATAGCTAGGGTGTCAAAGCATGTATTTCTTTGTCCACAAGAAGGGCTATTTTTAATTGCAAGAAATATTTAAAACACGATGAATAGTCCAATACTCAATCTACCATTTTATTTTGGGAACTGACGGACTTTGGAGAGTTCCATAGCCTTATGATTAAAACCATGAGATGATCACTCATAAGTCATAACTCTTAGTGGCCTCAACTTGAAATGTAATGTGAAGTTCGAAAGTTGGAGACACTAGCTAAAGCGTAATTCAAGTTAACAAAATGAGAGTTAGAGCATAAACAGGTGCCCATTATGAATTCTTCCGGTGAGGCTAATAATATTTCCTCTTGGATAAATATAACAATGCTGTCTCTAGTCTTCCTATGCATTACCTCACCCTCACTCATAGCAAGGAAGACACTTCCTCTCTCTTCAATCTGACCAGCAACAAATCTCTCCACTCCCTCAAACGGCAGCCCTTGCCCCCCCCCCCCCCCAACCAAAAAAACCTA